>NW_007245269.1:6007-67849 GCF_000164805.1 Carlito syrichta | reverse complement strand
ATTGTAGAGATGAGGTCTCATTGCCCAGGCGGGTCTCGAACCCGCGGGCTCAGGCAATCCACTCACCTCAGCCTCCCAAAGGCGCAGGATTACAGGCTGAGCCACCGAGCCCGGCTCAGAGTATACCTCTTACTATAATATACTGCAAAACTATAGCAAAAAAACATGAACAACTTATTCTGGAGCAGATTCCAAAGTGATGGTGCTTGTTTTCTTTCTTTCTTTCTTTCTTTTTTAAAGTTGGAGTCTCACTCTGTTGCCCAGACTGGAGGGCAGTGGCCGCTTCCGGCCACCGCAGCCTCGACCTGCTGGGCTCCAGCGATCTTTCCGCCTCAGCCTTTGGGGTAGAGAGCAGCCTGAATGTAGGTTTGTTGAATGAGTGTGTCTTCAGGAATGTGGTATCAATTCACATGGGAGTCCTGCTAATCTGTGCAGTTCTGGTCATCTCTGCACAAACTGCTGTAACTAATAGAGTATGACTGTTTAATCATTCTCAGAAAGCATGTGACAACAGCAGGAATCGGAGGAAAGATCACTAGTATGCAAGGAATAGAATGCGTCTGAATGTAAATTTATGATCAACTCCTTATTTTAATCTGATCCAAATATGTACATAAGATATGTCTATGTGAGTTGGTGTTAGATAAGAGAAATGGGGTCACAGACATTTATGTTTATGTCTACAGATTGTGCCAAACACCATCTGCCTTATCCTAGGTGGTTGAGAGACAAAGGGACACAAGAATTTCTGTGACCATACAGAAAAAGTTTCAACCTCATGCTGAGCCAATATCCTTTTCTGACCAGACAATCTAGGTATGGGGTCTTCTCAATGCAGAGAACTCAGATGGTCTCTGAAGATATATGTCCACCATACCCAACCTAGCTCCTTTGCTTGACCCTCCGTCTTCCCTGCTGACCACAGCTTACTTCATTGCCTAGTTTAGAGCTTCAGGGAAGTTAACCGTTAGGACCCAGAGGGAACCATGGTAATACCAGCCCAGCTTCTCTGAATCCCCCTACTCTGGCTTCCAAGTTAGCAGAACACAGAGTGGTTTTGTATGCCAGTAAAGACTCTGTCAACATTGTTTGGTCCTGTGTTTTGGCACCACTGCTGAGCAAGCACAATATTTGAAGTTTTGTATAGATCAAGAGGCCTGCATCTTCTGGAATGACAATGGATATGATCTACATTGAACACATAATTTTTGTTATATTTTCAATCTCAGATACCACTGGAAAAGTTGTGTTGATATGGCTCACAACTGCAAGACCAGTCAGAGGGTTAGAAACTATGTAGCCTGGAACCAGCAGAAAACTAGGCAGGTTCCCAGGCTCCTCCTCTATGATGCATCCATCTGGAGCACCAGCATTCCAGTTCAGTCATTGACAGGGTGTCTGGGACAGACTTTTTTCACCATCAACACCCTGGAGCTGGAAGAATCTCACTGATTATCTAACCCTAAATATTCGTTTTTTAAAATTTAGATTTTATTTTAGAATTGGAGGCACATGTGAGGATTTGTTACATGGGTACTTTGCATGGTGACGAGGTTTGGGGCTTCTGATGAGATTGCTTCTGCCTTCCGGTGGTGAGCTCCATAACCTATGGGTGGTTTTGCATTTCTTATTCCCCCACTTTTCTCAACTATCTAGCAGTGCCCAGTTTTCCATTCTTGTGCCTGTGTGTGGCGAGTGGTTAGTCCCTACTTATGACTGAGAATATGCATTATTCAATTTTCTGTTTCTTGTGATAATTCGCCTAGATAATTAGCCTCCAGCTTCATCTGTGTTGCTACAAATGATGGATTTCTAGCATTTCATGATGCATATGAACCATATTTAATTTTTCCAGTCCACCATTGATGGACACTTAGGGTGTTTCTGTTTTTGTTTTTGTGACTAGCGCTGATAAACAAATGAGTGCAGGTGCCTTTTTGGCACAGCAATTTATGACTCTTTGTGTATATAGCCTAAGGTGGGGTTGTTGTAACTGTATTATCCCATGATGGCATCAAGGCAAAGTACAAGATCTCATCATCAGAATCCAGTAATCAGATGAGTCCTTTTTCCCATAGTTTGTTTAATATTTTTTCTTCAATATTGTTTCCTTTAACCTGAAGACATATGAACATTGGTGAGATGGGTTGATTCCTCTGTTAGACCATTCTTTCAAATATTAGACACACAGTAGTTTATATTTCATATACTATATAGAAACAGTTTCTCAAAAGAGCTTAAGCTGGTGACTGACAAGTTGGGGTAAAAATATCCATGGAGGAAAGTGACAATAAAGACTCTCTGCATGAGTAGGTGGGCACTGGTGGGAGCATGAAAGCCCAACTGAGGGGATTCTCAGCTGCATGCACCTGGGTCCCACCTGTGAGGATGATTGAAATTCCCCACTGCCCTGAAATGAGAGTTCAACTCCCAAGAACACCACAGAAATGTCTGCTGCCTGAAGAATGCGCCTGAGAAAAGCCTGCTGAATCCAGCTGAATCCTAGCACCTGGCACCTGGTGCACACCATCACCTGACATACCGGATTCACTGGAGCACAGGATTTGATTTTTGGAGAGAGAACATTGGGGAAGTCTGGAGAGAGGAATACATGCCTGGTGAGGGACCACCCACCACAGCCAATTTCCAGGCAGAGATTTACATTGCTCCACCCAACTCCACCCTCCAGCCTCCAACTTGTTGCCTAAGTAACATGACAAACTATTGTGGCGGGTGTCCCCTTACCATTGAAATAGGAGAGACACCTAACAAGGTGCTGGAAAGGGCTGTAGATGGAGCCCAGATATCCATCCCTGTGAATGGCAGATCAACTACTCAGGGCTGGATTGTGGTCCAGAGGAAATATCCTGAGAGCACACACTTCAGAGGGATCTGAAAGTGCTGAGTTCCAGGCCCCCCACCCCCTACCCTGATCCAACCTTGGGACAGAATGTGGCCAGAAAAGGATGAGGAAGAACTCCAAATAGATCAGTGATGAGTCTGGGCTGACACAAACCCACTCCTCCCCAGCAATTCTCTGAATGCCAGACCCATGACTGAGAGGAACAAACCCAGACACAGCCTGGACATCAGTCACAAAAGGAGAACCCCATTCCAGGATAGGCCTGGCTGGGACAACCTTGTGAGAGTACATACCTGGGGAAGAGACTATCCAGTACATCCCCAACAGAGATCTCCCTGACCATAGGAGAGTGGGAGGGGAGGACTACAGCCCCACCCACCTCCACTGCCCCTCCTCCTTCCCTGCTTCATGCCCTGAGGAGAGAGTGAAAGAGATGGCTCTGCAGGAGAGGTCTGATTAGAGGAATAACTACAGAGCCTGCCACAAGAGGGGAGGATTGTTTTGTCTTTGTTTTTTGTTTTGTTCTGTTTTTTTAAATATTTCAATTATTTTTTAATTTTAAAAATTTTCTGTTTGTTAGTTCATCTATTTTAAAAATATGTTTCCTTTGTGCGTGAATGTGTATATGAGGCTTTGACCTGCATCCCCTCCAAGTTTTTTTTTCTTTTTTCTCCATTTCTTTCTGTTTTTATTTGTCAAACTCTCTTTATGTGCGTATGTGAACAATTGAGTGTTCATCTTCTAATTTTGCTGTTGGTTTTGGCTCTTTTGTTCTTCTTCTAGGGTTTTTTTTAACATTCATTTTTTCATAATTTAAAACATGTATCAATACATGTGTGAGGATTCCACCTGAATCCCCCGTTTTTTTTTCTTTCCTTTTCTCTTTTCTCTTTGTTCTTATCCTCACCCCTTCAGTCTTTTTGTCTTTCCTCCCTATTGCTTTCTTACTAGACATGTGTGTGTGTTTAGTTTTCTTGGATTTTTTTCAATTGTTGTGATCTGTTTTGTCTCACTTTTTTATTATTGCAGATTGTTTTGCGGTGTGGGTTGGTATCTGCTTTGCATTATAATATAGAGTGGTGGTGGGGAGTGGATCTCAGTGAAAACATACAACAATAAGTGAACATTTTAAGTTCCAAGTAACATCTGACTTCTAGCACCCCATTCCTCACTTTACTTGGATTTCAAAAACTGCAAGAGACAGCAAATCTTCCCATCCAGAATCCTATTACAAAATATAACAAACCCAGAGTCCAGATCAGGGAAGAATAGAGGACTGAGCAAACCTCAGAAGGGAAAGCCTCTCCCACTGACACTGAATGACTGAACTAAAGAAAAAAAAAGATAACTTTCACAAATGAGGAAAAATCAAAGGACGACCTCACGCAATTCCAAGTCTACCAAAGACAAAACTCCTGAGAAATCAAACCTTGGTGCCCAAACAATGGAAGTCATCAGTGACTGACCTCAGAATATGACAGGTATCAGGGAATGATTGGAAAGAGTGAAGAAGACTCAAGAAAGACAAGATGCAACATTGAAAAAACCTGTAACAGAGATTCTGGCAATAAAAAACTTCATCCAGGAAATAAATAACAAGATGACAAGCATGGAAAACAGAATTAATCTAACTGAAGAAAGAATCTTAGAACTTGAAGACTAGAACATGGAATTGACCCAATCTGTAAAAAAACATAGAAAAAAGACTCAGAAAGAAGGAACAAAGCCTACAAGAGATGAGTGATTATATCAAGAGGCCAAAACTACACTTGATTGGTATTCCAGAAGAAGAAAGGAAAAATGAGAACTTAGAACAAGTATTCTAAGAGGCAATTCAAGAAAACTTTCCCCATCTCAACAGAGATATGACCAGCCAAGCACAAGAGATACAGAGAACCCCCACAAGACAACCAATGAGGAGACCAATCCCTAGACACAAAGTAGGCACAAAATAAAAAATACTAAAGGCAGCAAGAAAGAAAGGTCAGACTATCTACCATGGAAAACCAATAGAATAACAGCAGACCTATCAGAAGAAACACTATAAGGAAGAAGTGACTGGAGTCCTATATCCAAAGTCCTCAAAGATAAACAATTTAAACCAAGAATTTCCTATCCAGCCAAGATCAGCTTAATCAGTGATGGAGAATTAAAATCCTTCCCAGACATCTAATCCCTAAGAGATTATGCAGCTTCCAGACCAGCTCTACAGAAGACATTTAAAAGGTATTAAGCACAGAAGAAAGGAAAAAAAAGAATCACCACACACTTCCCAAGAGAACAGCAGAGCACAGAATAAACAGAGAATACAATGCAACAAGAAACTTGAAAACACTCATAAACTAACTCCAAAGCCAAAAGAAAACTAGCAAAAAAAGAGAAAACTTTATAGGAACCTCATATCAGGGATAAGCAGTCACATTCCAATAATCAGCCTGAATGTGAATGGACTAAAGCACTTCTGAAAAGAAAAGAATGGCAGATTGGATAAGAAACTATGACCCCATTATTTGCTGTATCCAGGAGACTCATCTCACTACAAGGGATGCACACAGACTCAAAGTTAAAGAATGGAAAATGAATTTCCATACAAATGGATCACAAAAGAATACAGGAGTTGCAATCTTAATATCAGACAAAACAACCTTTAAGTTATCAAAAATTTAAAAAGATGAAAAAGGACACTACATAATGATAAAGGGATCAATCCAGCAACAAGAAATATCCATGCTGAACATATATGCACCCAACACAGAGCACCAGCATTTATAAAGCAACTACTAAATAAACTTTAAAAAGTAATGACTCTAACACTATTATAACAGGGGACATGAATACCCCACTGACAGTCCTAGATAGATCATTGAGGCAAAAAATCAACAAGGAGATCCAGAACCTAAACTTGACACTTGACCAAAAGGACATAGCAGATATCTTCAAATTATTCCACCCAACAACCACAGAATATACATTCTACTCATCACCACATGGAACATACTCCAGGATCAATCACATGCTTGACCATAAATCAATTATAAACAAATTCCACAATGTTGAAATCTTGCCATGCACATTCTCAGATCACAGTGGAATAAAAATAAATATCAATACCAACAACATTTCCCCAAAGCCCACAAAGACATGGACACTAAAGAGCAGGATGCTGAAGAGCAAATGGGTCAACACTGAAATCAGAGAAGAAATTGAAAGATTCCTGGAAACAAGTGAAAATGAAGAAATATCTTACCAAATCCTCTGAAATCAGTTCTCAGAGGGGAATTTATATCTTTATGAGCACACATCAAGAAAATGGAAAGACCACAAGTGGAGAACCTAACAAATCACCTAAGGGAGTTGGAAAGAGAAGACCACCAAAACCCCAACTTTAGCAGAAGAATCCAAATCACAAAAATAGAAGCCCAAATACAGGACATGGAAGACAAAAATATTTTAGAAAACATCAACAAAACAAAAAGCTGGTTGTTTGAAAAAATTAACAAGATTGATGGGCCTGTAACCAAATTGACCAAGAAAAAGAGAAAAAAAATCCCAAATAAACACCATCAGAAATACAAAAGATCAAATCACAACTGACCCTCAAGAAATACAAAGGATTATCAGAGATTACTATGTACACCTATATGGAAACAAACTTGAAAACCTAAATGAAATGGAGGACTTTCTGACATCATACAACCTCCCCAGATTGAAACAAGAACACATTGAGACACTAAATAGACCAATAACAACCCAGGAAATTGACTCTGTCATGCAAAAACTACCTACCAAAAAAAGCCCTGGACCAGATGTATTTCCAGCAGAATTCTACAGAATGTACAAGGAGGAGCTGATATCAATCTTATTGAAAGTATTCCAGGAAACTGAGAAAGATGGAATTCTCCCCAAATCATTTTACAAAGCTCACATCACACTGATACCCAAACTGGGTAAAGATCCAACAATTAAAGAACTACAGGCCTATATCCCTTATGAGCATAGATGCAAAAACCCTCAACAAGATTCTAGCAAATCGGATCCAAAAATACATCTCAAAAATCAACCACCCTGACCAAGTAGGCTTCATCCCCAGGATGCAGGGGTGGTTCAACATTTGCAAGACCATAAATGTCATTAAATACATCAACAGGTGTAAAAACAAGAAACACATGGTGAGACCCAGGCTTTTTTATTTTTGGTTTTTGTGGGAAGCTTTCTTATGATCAGGTTAATTTCCTGGGAGTTTATAAGTCTGTTGGAGTTTTCAACTTCTTGCTTTAACCTTGAGAGGTTGTGTGATATCAGATATTAGTGGGGTGTTTAAGTCTCCAGTTATGTTAATGTTAGTATCATTTAGGCTCTTGAGTTTGTTTCCATACAGGTATGTATAATACTCCTCCTAATAATCTTTTGAATTTATTTGGAATTAGTTGTTATGTCATCTTTGTGTTTCTAAGTTTTGGGGGCTTTCTCTCTCTTTTTCTTGATCTATTTGGCTAGGGGTTCGCCAATCTTATTTATTCTTTCCAAAAGTCAGCATTTAGCTTTGCTGAATTTCTTTTTTCTTTAATTTTTGTCTTCTGTTTCTTGTAGCTGAAACTTTATGTTGGTGATCTGAATTTTTCTGCTGAGGTCAGGGTTTTGGTGGTCTTGATTTTCCAGCTTTCTTAGGTGTAATATTAGGCTGTTTACTTGTGATCTTTCTGTTTTCCTGATGTGGGTGTGCGCAGGGTTAAACATTTCCCTCATAGTACTATTTTTTATGGCCTCCATGAGGGTCTGGTAAAATGTGTCTTTGTGTTCATTTGTTTCCAGGAATCTTTTAATTTCTGTCTTTATATCTGTGTTGACCCAGAAGTCATTCCACAGTTTAGTGTTTAGTGTCCATGACTTTGTGTGTTTAGTGGGATCTTGCTGGTGTTGATATAATATTTATTTTTTTCCACTGTGGTTTGAGTAAGAACATGATATTATTTGGTTCTTATGGAATTTATTTATGTTTTATTTATGACCAAGAATGTGGTCAATCTTGGAATATTTTCCATTTGGTGATTAGTAGAATATATTGTCTATGACTGTAGGGTGAAGTATTCTGTAGCTATATATTAAGTCCATTTGGTTAGGTGTCAAGTTGAAGTTCCTGGTCTCCTTATTGATTTTTTTTGCCTTGGTGATCTATCTAAGGATGTTTGTAGGGTATGTAAGTCCTCAGTTATGATAGTGTTAGAGTAAATTCTCTTTTAGTATACTAAGTATGATTTATCCTCTTTTAGTATACTAAACATGATTTATGCTTTATAAATCCTAGGTTTCCTGTGTTGGGTGCATATATGTTTAGGATGGATATGTCCTGCTGGTGGATTTAACCCTTTATCATTATGTAGTGTCTATCTGTATCCTTTTAAATTTTTGATAGATTGATGACTGTTTTATCTTAGAATCACAACTCCTGCCCTTTTTGTTTCTGCTCACTTGAATTTTTTGTTGCTTTTGTTTTTTTCCATTCTCTAACTTTAGTATGTGGGTGTGCTTTTTAGTGACATGTGTTTCCTGGAAGCAACAGATTGTTGGGTCATGCTGTTTTGTCCAGTTTGCTATGTCTTTCAGTGGTGCATTTAGTCCATTCACTTTCAGACTAATTATTGAAATGTGAGAGTTTTTCTCTGCCATGAGGCTCTTATAAAGTTTTTTATTTCTTCTAACTGTTGCAATGATTTATGTGTATTTTCAATTTTGCAGACATGTTGCTCTGTTGGTTCTGTGTTTTCTTGTACTCCTGCAAAGTAAAAGTCATTCTTTACTTTCTTTCTCCTGTGCTTAATATTTTCTTAAGCATCTCCTGTCAAGCTGGTCTGGAAGTAGCATAAACTCTTAGGGATTGGATGTCTGAGAAGGCTTTTAATTCTGCAACTCTGAGGAAGCTTAGCTTATCTGGGTAGAAAACTCTTGGTTGGTATTGTATATATCTAAGAACATTAAAGATTAGAATCCTGTCCCTTTTAGCTTATGGTGTTCCTGTGGATAAACCCGGTGCCATTCTATTTGATCTTCTCTGGTAGGTGTAGGTAGTTTGATACTTCTTTCTTGCTGCCTTTAGAATTTCTTTTCTTTTTTATCTACTTTCTGTAAGTGAATTACTACATGTATAGGAACTGGTCTTCTCATTGGATATTGCATTTGATATTTTCTCTGCATCTCTTGTGTTTGGATGGTTGAATCTTTCATGGTTTATTGGTTAACCTCATGGAATGTTCTTTTCAAGGTATTTTCTGTATCACTTGTACTGCAGTAGACCAATCAGGTGTAAGTTTAGCCCTCTTGATAAAATCAAACATTGCTTGGAGGATTTGTTCTATCTTTTTAAGCTTTCATTCTATGTTTTTAACAGATTGAGTTAATTCCATATTTTGATCTTCAAGTTCTGATATTATTTCTTCTGCTTGGTTAATTCTGCTTTCCATGCTTCTCAGTTTATTTATTTAATGGAGAGTGTTTTTTAAGGCCAACATCACTGTTACTATTTCCTTCATTCTTTCTTCTTGCCTTTCTTGAATTTTGTTTATGCTCTTGATTTAGTCTTTGACCTCTGCATTTTTTTTTTTGTCTGAGACCAGTCATTCTGCATGCTTTCCATTGTTTGTGCTCCAAGGTCTGTAATTTTGTGTACTATCTTTTTAAGACTCCATGGATTATGCATATTCTTATACTTATTTTTGATCATTTGTGACATATTTTTCTTTCCCTTTAATGCTATTATTCAATGAGATCGGGGATACTTTTACTTCTGCTATTTTCTCAATCCTCTATCTTTCCCTAAATAGAGCTTCCAGATTTATGAAATTTTTAAACCAGGTGTTAAGTGGGAGCTTTGCTCTTTCTTTGCAGTTCTGATGGCTAAATTATGTGTCTTGTGGGAGATGGGGTTCAAAAGCTACCAATAGATAACAGTGTTCACTGACTGGGTTGTGGTGCCCTTGAACTCAATTCCCAATACTATTCAGAATGTCCATGCAATTGGAAGGTATGTGTACCCCCTATGTCCAAAATGGCATAATAGGGAAAAAAAGGAACAGAAGAAGAAAAAAGGAAAGAAGAAAAAAAAGAAAACCAAAACCAGAAACAAACAAATAAATGAAAAGTGTTGAATCTACTCTCACACACGTATACTTATGCATAAATAGAAGAGGGAAAAAAAGAACAACAACAAAAAAAAAAAAAAAAACATGGACCCTAACACTCATATGCTCACATATGAATTTTTTTTTAATGAGCATGGAGCTCCCTATTTTGGCAGGTTCTGAAATTTTAGGTTCCTTTGCTGGAACAGGCTACTAGTGCATTTGGCAGACCCATCCACGGGAGGATCCCCTCAGAATGCAAGTGCTGCCTGATTGTACCTGTGCATGGCCCTCTGAATTTCTTTCTGCATGAGTAAGATACTTCCCAAAATGCTGGGAGAATGAGGTAAGGGGTTAGATCAGTTCATAACTCACCACTACACTTTTTGGCTAGACCATCTCCTCTGATTCCAGTCAAGGTCCTGTAGGTGGGCCAGTGTGGGGGATGCACTAGGACTATGCACTGATTTGGTCCCTCTGGCTCACAGTGATCAAACCCACTGAGATGGAAGGCTGAACCCTTCAGTACTGGGACACAGTTCTGCCACTTAGTGATGGGGACAATAGAGTACTTCTCTGGTTAGTTTATTAGAGGGCAGAAAAGTTGGTGAGCTTGCATCTTCTCCATTGGGTCCAAGCACTTGGTTCCACACACTTGTTGTGACCTTTGTTGCCAATGACCAGCCTGGTGCCAAAGTAGGTGGCAATGGTGGAGCCTGATGCCTAGCAGTGGCCATTCCCTGCAGCTTTCTCCAAGATGTGTCCTTATGGGTCTTGTTCAAGTATATCAACCAGCTGTAAGTTTAGCCTCTCAATAAAATCCAACATCTCTTGGAGGCTTTGTTCTGTCTTTTTAAGCTTTCATTCTAGAAGAAGGCACCTGTTTTTGCACTGGAGGAAGTGCTAGAGACAGAGTGCCTCAGTATTCATCACTTCACCAGGAGAACCTGGGGTGCTAGTTCCCAGGTCCCCACTACATCAGACACTTTCACTTCCACTTGCACCTGTACATACACACAATTTCATCCTTGCACACATTCACTCAACAGACACTTACAAACTCCAGTTGGTGCCTTTGCCATCTTGGATTCAATGAAATGTGATTTTCTCAAATCATCATCACAGACAATTGAACTGTTGAATATATAATGGCTTCTGGGTGTCTCAGCATTCTCCCTATGAGTCTCTCAGTACCTGTAGGTCATAGGGTAACAAAGACTGGGGCAGAACCAACTGAGTCTTCTGAAGAGTAGAACATAGAGGAGTGTAGGAGACAAAAGCTCTGCCAGATCCTTTATTTGAACTGTTAAGTGAGGGGCACCACATAATTCTCTTACTGACCAAAAATACTGGGGAGGAAGCATCGATTTGAGACAGCTGTAAATTCATCTGCACTGGGACTGGATATATCAAAATATCTCAACCTAGAATGACTTTGCATAGTTTATCAAGATCCTGTGGATACAAATCCAAGCTCTAACCGATGAGCTGCTCCCTGGCTCATGGCATGTGTCTTCCTCAGTAATGTACAGAATGGACATGAGGGACAGCTTTCTGTCACCTGCTGTTCTGATCCCTGGTGAGTAACAAGACTGTAGTGTTCCTACATGACTATGAAATTGCTTTATTTTCATTGTAAGATGAATTCTAAGTACCTATTTATGTGTCTGTGGGTTGTAACATCTCACATAGCACTCATACATTTGGGTGTCCTAAGATCATGGAGCATGATATTTCAACCTCAGTAATATCAAATTTCATGTGATTTTTAAAATTTCAGTTGGCAATGGGAGCATTGTATTGCCCAAATTTGAGATGTTCATACAAAGTTTCAGAAACATCACCATCAGTGAAAAAGCCAGCAAAAATATTTGTAGCTACTTAATTTTTTACCAACAAAAACCAGAGCAGGCTCATGATCTTATCATATATGATAATTGTAATCTGAATCTTAGTGTCCCTAGCGATGATGGTTCTAAGACAGATTTTGACTCCACAGACAGCAGCCTGGAGGCTGACAACATATCATATTATTACTGTCAACAACATAAGGACATGCTTGTCACAGTGTGACAGACCCAAACAAAGTGCATGGATCCAGTTACCTTTTCTAGCCCAAATGACATATTCATAAGTCAGAAGTCTAATGGACATCTCATAAAAGGTCTTTGGAATACTGCTTTATGCCATCACAAAAGACAAGAACTGAAAATATACAACATTGACAGGAATTTGGCTGTTACATTTAATAGCTGTGGTACTTTCAGGATGCTAATGAAACTTACTTTTTTTAGTTTTTCCACAAGTAATATTACAAAATTTTTAAGAAATTATATTTTAGAACTTTTACAAATATTGAATAATTTTTTTTTGACTTAAAGTCTCACTCTGTTGCCCAGACTGGAGTGCAGTGGCTGCTCCCGGTCACTGCAGCCTCGACCTGTGGGGTTCCGGTGATCCTTCCACCTCAGCCTTCCAAGTAGCTGGAAGTACAGGCACATGCTACCACGCCCGGCTAGTTTTTTTATTTATTATAGACATGAGGTCTCACCAAGTTGCCCAGGCAGGTCTCGAACCCGCAGGCTCAGGCAATCCACTCACTTCAGCCTCCCAAGATGCGGGATTACAGGCTGAACCACCGAGCCCGGTTTGAATAAATGTTTTAAAAGAATAAGTTTAACATATAAAATGTTTCAAAATATTGAATGGCAAACATAGAAAGCATTCAATAGATATTATCAAACATCATTATTTTCTTTCAACTTGTAATTATATAGATATAATCTTTTCTGCCCTAATTTTTTATTTTGAAATTTTCCATAGTTTAAAAATTGTTTCGACCCTTCCACTTTGAAAAATGGTGGAATAGGTTATTTAGAATCACCCTGTTAAGATTCTGTCCAAAAAGCTGGACAGAATACAAAAACATATATTTGAAGGCATCAAAGGAGCTCTGTGCATTAAAGTCTGACTCTGTGTTTGATGTTTAGCCCCAACATCATTACAGTCTCATCACTTCCTTTCCTCTCTTCCATGCATCTATGTAAGTGCTGATGGGAGATTCCCATCTCACAATTCTTGAGCCAACATAGAGAATTTTCCATGTGACAATCCCCAGGGTTACTAGAGAAACCCAATCCTTTGTATCTTTGAGCCATCCTGGATCAGCTTATGTCCACTGTGCACAGGTATCCCTTGTGTGAATGACAATAACTCTCTCATATATTCTTGTCCTATAGAGTGTCATCATCCTGAATGCAGCACTATTAATTTGAAAAGAAATTTATCTATCTTCATGGGACATTACAAATACCAGCAGAGCATGTATTCAAGGATACAAGAAAAGAATAAAAACCTCCAGAAGTGAGCTCTAGTTTTGTGTCTTCAATGTTGCTGAGATGCATGCAGGCTGAGAAATATGTGCCCAGAGCTGAGAATCTGAAATGAAGAAGGAACCAACAGGCCTTAGAACTGAGCAGGATTTTCATTACTCTCATGTGATCAAAGTGAGAGATTAGCCTTCAAGGACCATAAGAAGGGAAAGATACTGACACCAACCAAATATTCAGGTTGAACCCCAGCAGGACTACACTTTTGTGGGGGAATGAACCAGAAACTGCAAGTCACTACCATTGCTAATGTCCAGGCTAAAAGTAATGCAGTCTAATTAGCATTTAAGTCTGATGAAATCAAAGGTAAATTCTCCCTGGAGGGACTAAAATTATTTCAGAGCCGAGAGTCACCTTTAAAATATTTTAGAGCAAATATGTTTATCAATCTACATAAACGTTAAGTACAGTAAACACACTCTGATTTTAATCAACAATATCCAGGCATACAAACTCAAGAGAAAATAAAGGAAAACAGCAGCAACAACAAGAAAGATAATAAGTGGATGGAATAATTTTCAGATGTTAGTGTTATAGGATGTTATATGTATAATGAATATGGTGATAAGATAGATAATTTTAACAGAATCCTAGAAACTATGAAAATTAATTACATTAAAATTTAAGATATAAAGTGATTCAAATCAAGAACTCAATAAATGAATTTAACTGTAGATTTGACAGAACTTGAAAATCAAAATAGTAAACAGGATGATATATTGTAAGTTTGGAAAGACAAATGGATGGAAGACACATAAAAGGGTATACAGGGCATAAGAGATACAGTGGAAAAAACATATTTATAACTGACGTTCATGAAGAGAAGCAGAAATCACAGAAAGAATATTAGAAAAGGCAGTAACTAGGAAATATACAAAACTAATGACAGATAAATAATGCTTTGAATTCTAAATAAGCCAAACACACACACAAATCACACGTAGGTCTTTCTTAGTACCAATGCAGAATGCTAAAAACTAACACACAAAATGGGAGAGAGCAAGAGAGAGACAGAGAGAGGGTAAAAGCTGCTAAAAGAAAACAAGGCAATTTATTTTCAATATAGTAACAACATGAATGGTTAATAGCTTCTTAATATTAGCAATATGAAGTTAAAAGACAAAAAAAATTTTCTAAGTATTGAAAAATAGTAACTGCCAACTTAAGATTCTATGCAAGAATATGATTTACAATTGAAGGCAAAATAAAGATATTTTTAAAATAACCACATGGTAGTCGATCAGTAGAAGACCAACATTAATTTCCATCCTACAGGAATTTTTTCAGGGAGAAGTGAAGTAAATCCAGATGTAACTTTAGAGATTGAGAAAGAATGAAGAACAATAGAAGGGCAAACATATGAGAAACCTGCACAAACTTTGACGGTGAAAAATAAAATATATGCAGAATTAAAAGATATGTACAATTAGAATATGGAAACAAATGCCAAAAAACAAACCTCCAAAACCGAACAGTGTAATTGAGCTTAAGATCCACCTACCGTCTGGATAGTGTTAAATTCAATGTTATGAATGATATCCCAAGTCTAGGATGCATGTTGTAGTTTTCTAGGATGCTCAAAGTGTAGTAAAATAATATATAACTCATCCACTTTAGAAATAAAAGAACCAATACTGTAGTCATACACCAGCTCCAGGTGGACTGTAATGGAAAAGGTTAAATTAAAAAAAAATACTAATAAAATGAATGGCCCCCAAATCACAAATTAAACAAAATTGTAAGGTGACTTAAAACTGGGAGTTAATATATTACATGAATAAAGGGCTACTATTCTAAATTATATTAGCTCTTCTAAAAATTTAGGGCAAATAATCAAAGCCCCATTAGAAAAATAGAAAAAACAAACAAACAGATAATTCTATGAAAAGATTTGAGAAATTTTAGAAGGCTTGAAGTGCCTTTTTAGGCAAGATTGTGGGGAAACAAACACTTCCATTCATAGCTCACAGGGAAGAAATCTAATGCTACCTATACCTTTAGAGGAAAACATAAGAATATATACAAAAATATCAATTTTTACAATTTGAATCATAATTTCATTTCTAGGAGTGTGCATGAACCTCCTAACACTGGGAAAATACTGAAAACAAACAAAATGCGTATATATGAAAATGGCTGAAATAACTATCACTACATGGAGTACTTCTCAGATATCACAGAATCAATGTGAGATCTAGCCACTCTCTCAAATGACGTGGTGGAAGTTGTAAGGCCATGAGATAATCAGTTGTAATTAATGAGAAGAAAATATTTCCTGGAAATAAGGTATGATTTGATTTAGTTAAGTGTGAATTATTATTTCACAAGTTGAAAATTAATTGACAAGTGAAAGAAGCAGCACTTACCTCATTTTAGAACACACACACACACACACACACACACACACACACACAGAAGTGAGAAATTGTTGGGAGAGAGAAAGGATAGAGAAAGCACCAGGCATGTGGAGGAATCTGAGACCTGAAATGGCTGTCCCTGGGACCTTTGGGCCCATGCAAAACCTTAAATCATGTAGGCTTCATTGCCTTGTGTGAAACCACAGAGCAAAGTAGAGTACATAACCTTTATTCTTTGCTTTCAGACACAGTGGTCAACAACATTTTGAAAAAAAAAATCTTTTCATAAGTACTGACATAAACAATCATAAAAACCAAAATGTTCTTCACTTAGAGAAGATAGAAGAGGGTGACTCCTATCTCTATAATCATCTGGAGTACACCACCTTCCAATGATTAGATTATTAAATGAAGTGATGTTGAGATCTTACCAAAGTTGAGAACATTAAAATCATGTTCTCTGTGCAGCTATCAACTCTGTCTCCCCACTAAACCCCACGGGAGCTGAGGAAGGACAATGAGACTGACAAGAAAGAAACTGTTCAAAGATTATGACTGGGAGAGGACAACAAAAGAAAGCTGTGAAAAGACCAACTGAGTCTCAATAGACCACTTGTTTGATGACTCTATAGTCACTCCAATGCTAATTAGAGAGTGTTGATCAACAACATATTGGGAGGAATATGAATTCTAGACATGAAGGTGGAATCCCAATTCATTGTCTGTTAATTTCTAATTGAAAACTGCATACCACTATCTAGTATTCCTATAGTCCTGGACACTACCAGAAATCCACTTATGAATTTGAAAGGAATGGTGAACAAATAAACAAACAGCAAAGCATGTTTGAAAATGTGCAAGAAAGAAGTACACATAGCTCTAGAAATAATGCTGTTAAGAAAGAGGAAAATAACCCTCAGGTTTTTTTCCCCATAGTTGGCCATAAGAGCAACAGTGATTCCAGAGAAAGCACTGTATGAGTGTCTGATAATAACAGGTCAAAGTCAAGAGTGATTCTGGGTATTACTATTATTTCTACTTTATGACTCTAATTCATAGCTTACAGTATCCATCCAATAATACTTTTACATCTCTTCCTGTGCCCACATTTCTAGCAGATTCAGTGGAAGTGTGACAATTAATACTTTGGAAAGAATGAAAACCACCTAATGAATGGGAGATTAACAGAAAATCAGTTCATCTACCACCGATTGTGACAAGCAGAGTCTCTGTAAGTCTTGGAAATGAATCACAAGGAAAATACACTTAAGAAAGATCTGTGAGTGACAGAATCTGTCTAGTAAAGGAGAGAGGCCTAGGTTTCTGGAGTGTGCTCTAGTCCTTGAAGGGCATAAGGAGGACAGGGGCGAAGGTGTTCCTTGTCTCGGTTTGAGGAAAATGGGAAACCTGCAGGACCTCCCCAAGCCAGTGGTCATGGCTTTGGAGATGTGTAGATCAGACACACATTTGCTCACATTCACAGTCACCTCCTGGCTCCAGAGAGAGCACTAGCACTGCCTAGCTTCCAGCATTACATGATCCATGGCCACATTCTGTCAAGGACTAAAATGACAATGCAAAAACAGTATATTTGGTTAGGTTTGTATCAATGACTATGTGTATGAAAGAAAAGGGGGCAGAAGAGCTCTCTCAACACCAAATCAAAACTAATCCCCTAGTGACGTTTTCCTTCCCATACTTATCCTTTAATTTCATTTTTAAACCTCAGACTGTCAGATGACTCCTATGATATTGACCTCAAATCATGACTCTGTCTATCCTGAGCCCATGGCTGGATCACTCTGAGGCATATGTGAACAACTGACCTGGCCTTTGGGTCACTCTGAGTCTCATGCACATGTAGGGGACTTTGGCTGAAGGTCAGAGACTGGTATCTGAAAATTTAGGTCTTTTGCATAGAGACTCCCATGGGATATTTGACAAGCTTTAGCTAAGGTATAAAAATGAACCTTTGTTATTAGCCTGTTCAACTGGGCTAAAGACACACTTTCACAAAGTTCCTTCATACAGGATAGGCTTGGTGGAATAGGTCTTCTGGACCCTGGTATTCTGCATTCATGATACTGAATTCTTTTTTACACATAAGTAATTTTCAAGATAAGAATTGTCATGGCTAATCTTATTAAATGTGTGAGACAATTGAGAACAAGTATTAAGAATTAATTCAGATGGTAAATGTCTAAAATATTGGATAAAATTTATAGTGTTTTTTATTTATGTAAAAAATACCTGAATGCAGTGTATCAATTTTTTATTTTATAATTATTGTTTTATGTCTGCATTAAGACCAATACATTTCTTTTTTTCCTACAGTTTCCCATGAAGCTGCTGTGCTGACTCAGTCTCCATTTCTCCAGTATGTGGCCTGTGGAGACAGTATCACCATATTCTGAAAAGCCAGCTTCAGAATCATCCACAGGAATGGAAACACCTACCTGAAATGGTTCCAGCAGAGGTCACATCAATCTTATCAACCACTCATTTACAGGGTGTCCAAAGGGGCTCCTGAGGTCCTAGTCTAGTTCTCACTCATAATTGTCAATTTAGAACCTGAATATACTGTATATTACTTCTGTGATCAGGACACTACATGGGACCCTACACATTGTAACAGCCCTAAACATAAACTTCTTATGCAAGGTCAGCTCTTCTCTTCAGTTGAACAGCTGTTTCCTCCAGGGAATCAACGTCAGAACAGTTGCTGCTCTCAGAGAAAAAATGAACTGCAGTTAGGAGGAAATGGTGGAGAGACCTTGGAGGGCAGGGAGAGTCTCAGGGTGTAGCTTCAAGTCTAGGGATCCCTCCTCTAAGATGATGAGTATCTAGACAACATCTCTGAGTCTGCTTATGTATGGCCCTTTCCGAGTCTCCAGCCTCAAGTTCCCAGCATCACTGACCCTAAAGAAAAGGCCACCCATCCTTCATGGCACAAAGAGCACAAGCCTGTCCTACCCTGACATCACTGACCAACACACAGTTTCATCACAGATTCCAGTCAACTGCAGGCAGTGTCTTGACCCCTAGGGGAGACTGATCTGTTCTGATTCTGAACTTTCAGCCTTATGCTTTGTTTCTATTGTGCCCATGTGTTCTACCCTCTCTAACTCAGGCCATCTCTCCATGGCTGTCCCTAATCCCAGGTTTTTCCCATGGTTCTACCATAAAGACTTTGTAGGCTTATCCCTCACTTGTTTTTTTTTCCTACAGAAACAATTCCTTTCAAGCTTAGGCCCTTCCGAGTCTTCAAAGCTGCAGAGCAAAAGGAGTAAAATGACTACACATACATGAAACTGAATTGGTCACTGAAAGTGTCACTTCAGCTTTTTGTTGTCATGGATTTTTTTCTGGATCGAACTTTTCAAGTTGCGAGTACTTGATTTTTTTAAAAAACATGTTGGCTTCTCTAAATCCTTTTCAGCTAAGTGTTTTCCTCCAAAAGTCTAAGTCAGACTAACTATAACAAAGTAAAGTATGACTAGGTTCATTGTGATAACTCCTCTCTCCATATCCTAAAGTTTACAGCCTCTCCTAAAATTCTGCCTTCCACAACAATCAAAAGACACAATTCTATTGATTAATCAGACGATAAATGCAAATCTTGGCAAAGTATATATTTTTGGAAACAAGTGCCATTTTTTTTTTCAACTGAGGCCCTTGGATTTCATATTCTAATAAGTTGTTTCTCAATGGTGTGAATTATAACATGACAGCAATAGTGTTTCAACCACTCTACCCTACTTAGAAGAATGACAGTTCTTGCTGTGTGTCCATATGATTTCTGAAACATTCTAATTGGTAGAAAATTCTATTCATTTATCCAAACGTGACTAAATTACAACTGTTCATTGGTAGATACTTCCATGTTTTAATAGTTCTGTTCCTCTGTTCCTTTCTTGGGCTATCAACATTCCAATAGTAAAAGGTCATCACAGAATCATTTAGCTTTTAAGAATGAGCAAAATTTATTTCTTCAACATGCTCTATTGGGAAGCAGACTTTAAAAAGAATTAAATAGTGAAAAAAAAAAAAACCAGTAGCAGTCTCAGACAAAAATAGGCTCATTCTAACTATATGAGCACATGATCAAATAGGAAGAGTGGAAAAAGCTGCTCTGCCTAAATTTTATTTCTCCTCAAAAATTTTACCAAAAGGATTTTATTTATCATATTTCCTCATCAACACCATCTATGAGACATGTTGACATTATATAACTCAGCGTGACACACTGACTGTGAAGGACAATTTCTACTGTGATATTTTGGTAATAATGTATAATCTGAATCAGTAGAAAAAATTAGAAAGGTGTTCCTTAAATTTATTAATCAGTTCACCTTACAAGCAACAGGTTCAAGAAAGACAAATAGAGAATAGGGAACTGTCACAGATTGGAGGAAATTACGGAGCCATGACAACCTAATGCAATATGGGATCCTGAATTTGATAATGAAGTTAAAAAAATTAGTAGTGGAAAAATCATCAAAATCAATAGTTAATGCCACTGTATCAGTGTTAATTGTCTGGTTTTGTTCCTTATATTATAGTCATCTAAGATATACTATGGTTTAATATTAGAGAAAGGTGGAAGATCAGTGGACTGAGCAAACTACTATTTTGAAACTTTTTGTAAGTCTTAAGTTATTTCAGAATTAACTAAAATGTACAAATAACATAAGTAAGAAAACAGCATGAGTTATTAATGAGCAATTACAGAAGTACCATTGTATTTTTCCTTCTTTCCCTATTTGTGATTTTTTTCTTTTGTGTGAGAGTCCTGGCTCCCATTATCTAGAGTGTATTCACTTATTTACTCAGTCCCAGAGCATCCATAAGGTTTTTTGAAACAGCTAGAACACACCTCTGAGAAGAAGACATTGTAGAATGAGAGAGTTCAGTATTTGTTTCAAACCCTTTTGTTCTTTAATGTGAGAGTGGAGACACCAAACTATCTATCCAAAAGTTATTTTTGTTAGTCCATGCCCCATCTCTTTCAGTGGGGCTATTGTGTTCAACCACATTCAGTTTGGAAGGCATTTCTGGTCGGAAGATTCTTTTTTTGAGTTGGGATCTCACTCTACCACACAGGCTGGAGTGCAGTGGCATAATCACAGCTCAACAAAGAATGGATATCCTGGGCTCAGGCAATTCTCCTGCCTTAGCTTCCCAGGTAGTAGGAATTATGGAGAGGAGCACCAAATCAAGCTTATTTATCTTTTTCTTTTTTTAATGTTTTTAAAAATTTAAAACCCAAAGCAGTGGATATTTATTCCTCAATTTTAATCCAAGAGTATAAAGATGCATGGGAAAGAATCTGATGACTAGAGAGCATAAGACATGATTTGCAGGATGGCCTGGTTCACAATCAGATTAAGAAAAGAAGGATTAAAGGTAATTTGTCTTGTTCACATGAATGATGTTTCTGGAAAACACAGTGTTTACAAGTTTCAAACTAAAGCCAGGCTTGGTGGTTCAAGCTTGTAATTTCAGCACATTGAGAGGCCAAGGTGAAAGTATTGCCTGAGCCCAGGGGTTTAAGACCAGTCTGAGCAACTTGGTGAAACCTCATCTCTACAGTAAATCAGGAAAATTAGCTGGGTGTGGTGGCACACACCTGTAGTTCCTGCTACTTGGAAGGCTGGGGCGGAAGGTTTGCCTGAGCCCAGCAGATCAAGGCTGTGGTGGCCATGAATATGTCACTACACTCCGACCTGGGAGACAGAATAAGACTCCAACTCAAAAAAAAAAAAAGTTTCGAACTACATTTTACTAGAGTCTAGGGACGACTACAAGAAAGCCACACACAATGTTATTGAAAACTAGATGAATATCCTGCAACTGTATCACTGTGCTCGTGTTACCCAGGTTTGGTTAATGTTGGTCTTCCATCATTATAACTACAGAAACATAACTTCCCAAATAGCAATGCCTTTATGTTTTTCATCCTATATACCAAGGAAATGTCACAAAGTTTTGCTGAAATGTAGCTTAGTTTCATGAACAAAACATATTTCTTATTGAATATAGCATTCATTTTCCTGGAATGTTGCATGTGAATGTTTTTAAGGTTATGCACCTAACCTGTTCAATAAAATTACTCTCAAGATATCCTTTTTACTATGTCACTGGACTGATTTTTAAATGAAAGCAGTATAAATAAACACTTCAGGAGTAAGGGAAAATTCACCACTAATCTCAGCTAGACAAGGTTCTTAAAAATTGTATTAATTAGTTTATTATACAAATCAAGAATTCTTGAATGTGCAACTTCCAGAGAAACTATTAGGCTTTTAAACATACACAAGTATTTCCATCAATTGAATTTTCACCATTTTATTCAAATAGACCTAAGCAGTTAAAAACATAAGAAAAATAAGGGCTCTCAATATATTAACTGAGAAACCACGTACAAACCAAAGAATATGGCAAGTGAAAGGGACTGAAAGACCAAAATTTGAAGGGTAGGAGATGGAGCAGTTGATAACAAAGCCCATCACACTTTATATTCTAAAACTTCCAATCCATTTACTTGTGGAGCAATTAAACTTAGACCTTAACATACAGGATGTGGATATCGTTTAATCTGGTTAGTACTAAATTTCACCCAAGATATAGCTCTTTCAAAATAAAGTGAATATAGAAACAGTTTCATGTTCTTCACCTTAATTTTCATAATTCTTTTGAGTTTAAGTGGATCCTACTTCAAAACAATCTCCTACACGTCAGTGGAGCTTTTCTTCCCCATCCAAACACACGCCATAACCACCATGCCTTACACCTTGACTTTTTCCAATTTTAGGTCAATAAGTAAAACTTTAATCATATACCTAGGTTATACCTTGAGAACGGCTTGTAACCCACACATCTCTCTGCAAGGAGTCAATGATGGTACAGAAATACAGTGCTTCTAGCTTGTTGTTCCAAGTATGTGCAACATGCAGCACTGCTATATTAGGTAATCATGTGCACCAGGGCAGAGAGGATGATCTCACAGAAAGCAGTCAATTGGAAATCAAAAGGCTTTCTCTTTCAGAGTTCCCCTATCTTTA
The DNA here is from genome assembly GCF_000164805.1 of Carlito syrichta. Classification (NCBI taxonomy): domain Eukaryota; kingdom Metazoa; phylum Chordata; class Mammalia; order Primates; family Tarsiidae; genus Carlito; species Carlito syrichta. The sequence continues at coordinate 45,061 of NW_007245269.1, read as the reverse complement.
TTTTTAGAGGTTATCCAATAAATTCTTTAATTACATTTCACACTTCTGGTACATTCCTGAGTTATTGTGTTATACTTTTCTTTGTCTGTTCAGTAAATTCCAACAATATTGGGCACTAAAGGATCATCTGGATTGGCATCAGAAAACAGAGAATAGATGGACAGGAGTACTTTTGAAATATTGCTGGAGACCAACCACTGTGATCATAGAAGATCAAGACAAATGCTACCATTACTGTTAACGTTTGGATGATAAATTCCTACTGGAGATGTAACCTTAGGTGGTATTAAGGGCTAATCTTTTGGGATATGAATTGTCAAGAAAAACACTCCACCCTGATAGGTACTGTCATTTATCCCCATTGTTCTATCTTGCCATGGAACATATCATCTCCAACAGGACCTGCTGAACACTATTCTGCTCAATTCCTTGTGGATTTTATTTATTTATTTAATTATTTATTTATTTATTTTTATGGATGTTTTTAAGAGCCATGGTGGGAAGTAGGAGGCGGCTGCTTCCAGAGTGGGAATGGGGGCGGCAGATTGGGAAGGAAAGAGGGAGCCTGTGACTGTGGGGGAACACCAGTAGTTCATGAGAGCGGGTCCAGAAGGATGGGCTGAACTCTTGGGCCTGCTGCCGGGGTCAATGTATCACCCTGTGGACCCTGTATGTGCTGCTGCTCCAGTAGCGAAGCAGCCAGAGCAGCTTCTCCTTGCTGGTTCAGCTCCGTGTACCCTTTGCAGAGAAAAGCCCAAGTGGGACCATCTATGTCAGCCAGTAAGAGACCAGGCCGTCTGCCTTCCTGCCTTTCTTTGTATACTTATTTTATTTTTCTTTGTTTGTTTTGAGTTGCGGTTTTATTGTGTTGTCTAGACTGGTCTCAAACTCTCGGCCTCAAGCATTCTTCCTGCCTAGAGCTTCCCAAAGTGCTTGATTTACAGGCATGAGCCACCACCTGGAAGATACTTCTGGTTATGGTGTGTTGAAGAGTTTGTTAAAAACTCTTTGTAATAAAAAAAACCAATCAAAACGAAAAATAGTATAAAATAAAACAATTATCAAAAACAACTATTTTGGGGTTCTGGATATTAGAAAAGTTGTAGACAAATTCAAAAGTGTTTATTCTTGGAAAAGTTCTAAAGTTTTGGGCAAGGATAGGACAAATCAGTAGCCTTTTGCCTGGAACTGCTGTCTTCCATTCCAGCTCAATCTGCATGAACTAAAAAATGTAGTTTTACCAGCATGAGGATGCCATCAAAAAAAATTGCAGCTTGATTCCAAAGAGGATGAACTTGAATTAGAACAGAGCCCAGAGTGAGATCCTTCATTCTTTTCAGGTAAATGTGATGAACTCTGCAGGAAATAGAGTCCACAGCTTTGCTATTTCAAGGTTATGCCTTGGTTGAAACAAGTGGTACACCAGCAGATGGTTAATACTGGATTCCTGGAAATTGTGGAGTAGAATTGTGGAGATAATCTCTGGTCCATTTCCTAGTGACTTAGAAGCTGCAGGGTTTAGTGGTAGAGAACCAAGAGAGCCCACTGAAAATTACAAGCACAGGGAGGTGAGAACTGCTGCATTTGGCATGAAGTCCTCAAACCACACACACATTACCTGGTAGAAGCATCTTGAGCCTGTGGTGTTTTAGCAGAACTGCCCAAATTAATGATAATTGCTAAGATATACTGGAACACAGGCAGCTCCTAAAGATTCAAACTACAAATTAAAAATAAGAAAAGGATAAGAAAAAATAAGAAAACAAAAGAAGAGAAAAGTGATATCAGTAGTCAAAAATGAAATGGGAAATATAATTCAAAGTAGTTATTTTATAGATTTTCAAATAAGAGTTACCTTTGGTGAAATAGGGGGACCAGTTATTAAATGAGAATGTGCATGAGAAGCATCTGGAGATTTTGTAAGAGTCTATAGTTTCACCTGGATAGTAAATATCCCTAAATCCTTGTTCAATGCACATTTAACATGTCTTCCCTTTACTATATGCTTTATCTGAATTTAAAAATATAGCAAAGTCCAAACATAGGCTCTTTTAAACAAAATAGTAAAAAATAAATAAGAATAACCAAATATTTATGGAAGCTCAACCTCAGTAAAGAAGTATAAAATGTGCTGAGGAAAATGCTAAAGTATTAAAAACCAGATGGAGAAAATATAAGGAAGCATTATCTGCCTCTTCTCTGACTGAAGCTACAGAGATTTTATGTCTATTCCTCTTCCTTGAAACAGAAAGGCCATTTTTATGTCAATTTGCTCACAAAAGAGGCTCTCTGCTTTCTGTTGTCTCTTCAGCCTATTGTACTTACCAGGGTATTTGCATAGTATCCCTCAGGGAGGAACTTCCTTTGTGAGTGTGAGATAAAAGTTCAGCTTTGACCTTGCCTTGACTGATCGGGTCTCCTCAGTTCAACTTCTGGAAATGAGGGGACCCTGAAACTGCTGATGTTCTGGGTCCCTGGTAAGGATAGAGGGAGAAGAGATAGGACTATTGGATGAGAGAATGAGTTCTGGGGTCCCACTTCCTCTCATGTGTGTTCCTGCCTCTTTTTATATGTGCACGTTTCCAGAATAGGGCATTTGCTATTTAGATCTGTGAGAGTGAGGAGTTTTCCAGTAGGGGCGGAACCTGTTCTGGTGAAGATTGTCACACAGAAAGAGAGAGCTGGTGTATGCAACTTGTAGTTGTCCCTTTGTGACTTGCAAATCTTTTATTCTTTGTAAAATTGGATTGCTTTTGATGTATAAATACAAATTACGAAACATTATGTAGACTGACATTTTACAAAATGGAAAATTGTGAAAATGTATTAGTGTTTGTACATGAGCTTGCACTTTTCTCTCATTGTTTCAAGATTTAGTGGGGATGACCCAGACTCAATTCTCCCTTCCTGTTATCCCTGGGGAGCCAGCCTCCAACTCCTGCAAGTCTAGTCAAAGCCTTCTACATAGTAAAGGAAACACCCTTTTGAAATGGTACCTGCAGAAACCAGCCCAGTCTTCACAAATCCAGATTTATTTAGTTTCCAAGGAGTTCTCTGGGGTTCCAGATAGGCTTAAAGGCAACGGGTCTGGCACTGACTTCACACTGAAAATAGCAGGATGTAGGCTGAGGATATTGGAGTTTATTTCTGCATTCAATACATATAAGATACTCCCACAGTGATACAGTCCCATAAACAAACTTTATTGCTTGAAGTGGCCCAACTGCCTATATGCGTTGTTTGTTTGGGAAAAAGCTCAGGAGCTCCTGAGTCAGTTTAAGAGGAAGATGTTGGAGAACTCAGGGGAATAGGTCTGTCCCATGAGTACCTAGGTGATACCTCAGCTACCACTTATTTATGTCTCCCTCAGCAACAACAATCTTGGTAGTTATAAACAGTAGAAGAATGGCGGATGATCCCATCAAGTTGATGATAATTATGACATGATGAAATAACGACTCATGATGCAACTGAATATAAGCTTATCCTAACCTCCCTGCCCGTCTTACATTTTTCAATTAAAGTTAATCAGTATAAACACCAGGCAATCGCCACAAATTTGAATGCATCATGAAGTTCATCTGTTTTTATATATTCTAATATGATGATTATTTGACAATATTCAGAATTTGGTATTTTCCACGTTCTCTTGTTTTTTGCTTGTGTGTGTGTGTGTTTGTGTGTGTGTGTGTGTGTGTGCGTGTGCGTGCGCATGGTTTTTTTGTTTTTGTTTTTGTCTTTTCAGGAAAGCAAAATTTATTGAGAAGACAGAAAAGCACCCAGAGTAGGAGGGACCTGAGGGGGTTACCCCACGTTCTCTTTTTTCTACTTTCCCCATTTACTTCATATCTTTTTACCTCATCTCATAAAGATAGTAACAACAGCACTTTACATTAGTTATCCTTGCTTGGAGCTGGCTGAGGACAATGTGTGAAAATCTTAGGTTTTGAATGGCTAAATATAATTTTTTTTTTTCAGTTGGAGTCTCACTCGGTCGCCAGACTGGAGTGCAGTGGGCCGCTCCCAGCCACCGCAGCCTCACCTGCTGGGCTCCGGCAATCCTTCCGTCTCAGCCATCTGAGTAGCCGGAATTACAGACGTGCGCTACCACGCCCGGCTGATTTTTTGATTTATTGTAGAGATGAGGTCTCGCTGCCCAGGCGGGTCTCAAACCCGTGGGCTCAGGCAATCCACTCACCTCAGCCTCCCAAAGGCGCGGGATTATCGGCTGAGCCACCGAGCCTGGCTACTAAATATAATTTTATAATTGAATATTTGGTACAAGATTCTATTACTAAGCCCTTTGATTACCTCAATTCCATCTTTCTGATAGAAGATAAAGGAAGTTATCAAAATTCCAAAAGTTTGATTTTAAACATAAAAACTTAAAATAGTAATGCAGAGCATAAGATTTATCCTATATACCTCAGAAAGAATACAAAATAAAAACAATTTTAAGACAGTGGGAATGAGTAGTGTAGGAATGGAAACATGAAACAAATGTAGTAGACATGGGCTACTATGTCTGCTGTATTGAACAATCTTGCTACTTTTTCACTTATATTTGAGAAATTCAGGAAATGGAGGTTATTGAATGTTGATAATATAAACCTAAAAATAAGTCCTGATATACTTCTTGTGAAGATTCTCAGAGTACAAGTGACCACTCCCTGGCTTCCTAGGTGGAGACTTCACTACTGCAAGTTTTATAAAAAAAGGACAAGAGGACCTTTAGGTCTGTAGTTACTAAAGGTTTAGTGAAGTTCCTCTGCAGAGACTCAATTTCATTCAATCCAACATAGCTGAAGAGTTGTTCTGAAACTTATCTGCCCCTAGAGGCAGTTTAGCTCAGACTATGTGGTTGGATCTGTGGAGATATAAAACACAGCATGTTAACCAGAAGACTCATCAAGGAAGGGATAGAAATCAATGCCTATTATTTAGAAATATATAAAGGATGGTCTTCAAAGCCTTGGAAAAAAATAATCCTGAGTCTTCATGAGTTTTCCACCTTTCTACTCCAGTATCCCCATTATGTTGGCTAACTCAAGTTTCAGTAAATGTCCCATTTAAAACAACAACAAGAACAGCAACAACAATATCACCACCAACAAAAAAACCTTGCCCTGTGTTAGAGGTTTTCTTGTGCAACCTTCAAAGTTCAAAGTTCAGCTATGTTCTCATTTTGGTTCCTTTTTCCATGCCATGTTGAAATTTCAGTCCACATGCACATTTGTCAAATATAGCAGGAAAACAAAAAGTCGAATACATACTGGGTTGATTAGAATCAGGTTTTTTTTTCACTCTGCAATTTTAGATTACCTAGACATCATTTCCTCCATTTAAAATACCTTGCCATTTTATTCTTCATGTATATTTTAATTGACACATTGTAATTGTACATAAGAAAGGGGTGCAATTTGATATTTTGATACAATCAGTATATCTTGTATACTGATTAAATCAGGATATTTAGCATCTCCATCACCTCATGCTTTTATTATTTCTTCATGGTAAGACTATTCCATAGCTTCTGTTTGAGAAATGTCTTTTCAGCTAATTTTCTATTTTTAAATAAGTTTGATTGCTTTTTTCTGCTGAGTTTTGTAAGTTATTTATATATTCTGGTTATTAAACCCTTGCAAGGTGTATAATTTGAAATATTTCCTCCAATTCTGTAGCATGTCTCCATTCCATCAATTGTTTCTTTTGTTGTGCAAAAGTATTTTACTTTGATGTACCCCTGCTAGTCTACTTTTGCTTTTCTATCTGTGTTTCGAAGTTTTATTTTAAAAATTGTTTGCCCAGACTAATGTCAAAAATCATTTTCCATATGTCTTCTTTTAATGATTTTTCTAGTATAGGATTTTATACTCTTTACTACTCTTTGATTCATTTTGAGTTACTTTTTGTTTGTGGTAAGAAGTATGTATCTAAATAATTCTTCTGTATGTGGATGTACAATTTTATCACACTATTTTTTGGAGAAATTATCTTTCCCCTAATGTGTGTTCTTGGTACTTTTGTTGAAAACTTGTTGGCCACAGGTGCATCGATTTATTTCTGGAATTCTACTCTCTTTGTTTGGTGTATGTGTCTGTTTTTATGCCAGTGCTATGCTATTTTGGTTACTATACCTTGTAGTATATTTTGAAGAAATCAGATAGTATGATGTCTTGAGCTTTTATTGTTTGTTCGGTTTTGTTTTCACAAGATTGCTTTGGTTATTTGAGGTCTTTTGTGGCTCCATATAAATTTTAGGTTTTTAAAATTTACTATTTCTGTGAAGAACGTCATTGGTATTTTGATGGAGATTATGCTTATTCTGTAGATCACTTTGGGTAGTATGACCTTTTGACAATATTAAGTTTTTCATTTCATGAGCATGGGAGGATATCCATTTGTGTTTTCTTCAATTTCTTTCATTAATATTTATCATTTTCAAAGTAGAGATTACTCACCACATTGTTTAAGTTAATTCCAAGGTGTTTTTTATTAATTTATTATAATTGGGATATTTTCTTTATAAGATCACCTGGGTTTTACTTCTTCCATTGTCATTTTTTTATACAGTGTTTGCTTTGGCTTTTTAACTCCTACATATTTGTACTAGGAAATGGAGATACCCTTTATTTTTTAGTGAATGGATGTCTTGGTTATGACACTTTTGTTAGTAAATTGTTATGAGAAGAAAATAAATGTTGTCAGTTGTTATTTCCTGAAACATAAATATGATTATAATATTTGACCAATAATTACAGAGAAAAATATAAATTGTTACAGATTTCACTCAAAATAATGATGCAAAAATATTTCTGAACTAAGTGTATTTAGTTATATGTAATGATATGTTCAAATGAAAAATATTTGAATCAACAAACAACATGATCCCACAGTAGTTAAATAAATAAATCATTTTATTTATTTATTTATTTATAATTCCAAGACAATACATTCCAAGTTATTGTAATCATATTTCTAAGCAGAAGCAGCAAAACAAAGAAATTATTTTTAGTAAGGAATTTGTAAGATATATAAAGAATGACAAGTCTTCAGAGTATATTTATACAGATATTCACAAGTGGGGACATACATACATCTAAAATGCTATTGATTTCACCTCACAAACACCAACTGGAAGATGAATATGCTGATGAGAGGAGGACAATTTACAATGTGACAATCCAAACATGAACCTCCCAGGATACTGAGTCTCTCAATGCAGCAGAAGTAGTTGTGGTGTTGCCCAGAGGACAAGTCTACACCTGGTGTTCTCAGTTGGAAATGGTGGCTATCTTTGACCAAGAGACTGTGAGGCATTATTCATGGGCACAGGCACCTCTTTTGTATAAACAGGAGCCAAGGCACTCCAGGACAACCTCCCAGAGCCTCTTTATCTCTCAATCCCCTTAGAGTGCCCTTGCCCCACAGAGTCTCAAGGGAGTTGCTACCACATCTTGATGACGCAACCACTAACGTTCCCTGCTGTCCTCAAGGCTGTAGGAAATCTCAATCATGTCATTGAGAGGGAACCCTAGGCTGTTCTGAAATCCTTACTGTCAATGAAGAACTTCAGGGCAATCTTCCTGCATTTGCCTAGTGGTCATCTCTGTCACTAACCATCAGATGAATGTTAGCTGTGTAAATAGTGTGTGAGTTATGGCTTTTGAGTAAACTCTTAAAAGTCTCAGATATAGACACCAAATAACAATTTTGTTGAATAATCCTGTTTGACTTTTCCTGTCACAAAATTCTGTGAGAAGTTAATCTAACTCGCTTATTCTTAGAATTTTCTCTTGTGAAACTTCTAATGGTGACTTTATTAGAATGACATGATGTTAATGGTTCAAACATATACCTGTGCACTAAAATACATTCCCACATTTTTATGGATTTTGATTTCCTAGGGGAAAGACTTTTAATTTTAAGTTTTTTTTGACTCAAATATCAATTAAACCGTAGGATGCTGTTTGATCTGCTTTCTTTGTTCACATACACATTTTGTGCTTTAATTTCAGGGATATCCATTCACTACTTTTTCTATTTAGCAAAGTTTTACATCATGCTTTATTTCAGCTCACAATACTTTCTTACTTCCCTTTAATTCATTCATTGACCTTTTACTCAATTGTGTGCTATTTCGTTTCAAATATTTAGGGTTTTTTTGATAATTTTATTTCTGATATAATTCTTTTTTTCTTAGATAATATACTTTATATTATTTGATGAATTTGATCTTGATTTCAAAATTGAGATTTCTTGTAGCTTACAAAATGGTATATCTTTGACAATGCTATCATTTAAAATTTTTTTATTTTTGTGGAGAGTTCTCTAAGTGTTGGTGATCTCCAGATGCTTGGTTGTGTTTTTCAAGTCATCTGTATCATCCTTGGCTCAGTGGCAGGGCTGCTTGCCGAGAAGCTATACCTGTTGCAGTGCACTATATATAGGTTCCATTCAGGTCACTTGCTACTGGGATGGACCAAGTCTAGTAATCCTAGATATGAGATGTGTTGCCTCTAGAATCCAAAGGAAGCATAATAAGAGCTTTCTTCCTTTAGATAAAGACCCTCATTAAATAGACTGAAATGGAATATATATACTCAATAATCCTGTTGATAGAGCACACACGAGAGCTATCTTATCAGTAGAGGATAATATTTTGTATGAATTGGCTCCAGTTGTATAGTGAATATTAAGCAATATAAACTGAACAGCAACTATAAGTAAAGTAAGTCAGCTCTCAGACTTCACTGAGCATGTTACCAGGCAGCCTAGAAAGAGCTTCAAAATCATTATCACATAGTTTGTCTTGTTGACACAATTCCAGAACCAGCACTGTCTTTAACCGGGTCAAAAATTGGATGGCATTATTACTGCATTTCTATTTTCTTTCTGACCCTTTGTTACTACAATTTGGTAATCTAGTCAAAATATGAACGGGCAACTTTATTCTGTTTGAGGTTCTGATTTAAAGAGTTTTTCTACATTACCATTTTTTTGAAATTGTTAATTCTATAGAAATGTTTAATCAACATATATCTCACTGTTTTTCTACATTGTTTTCAATTGTTTACCTTGGGACACATTTTATTAATTTTTCTTGTTGTCATAAATAATTTTTGTATTTATCAGTTCTGAAAGTATTTCAGAGTAGAAGACCAATTATTTTATGCAATCTTGAAACTTTGCATTAAGCTTGAAACAAAAGATTTTCTAGTTATAGACAAATAATCAGAAATACTACTGACAAGCACATATTTGCTTTAATCTCTTCATTAGTCAACAGGCTTCCCCTATTTAAATATAATATTTTGATGCAATCATATTTTCTGGAAGAGATCATTAAAATGCATTCTTATAATTCAGTTTCACATTTCAACTAAGACTTGTAGCATTTCCGAATATAATCAAGCTGAATAGCTTATGTGTTGAAGAGGTTCCTACTTTCTGAAGAAGAGTATGTGAGTAATTTATATAGCTTGTCTATAGATATCTAAAAAATCACTGTAGCCTCTATCTAGTTCTTTGTTAAACTTGGTCATTTTGATGTGAAACTACATAAAAAGCTTAAAATTTATTGCATTTTATTTCATATATACTCATGATCATTCAGAGCAATCAAATGGAGAATAAGGCCTTGAGAATTCAGAAAACAATATGTAAGCACATATATGTTTGATATACACCAGACTATTCCCTCATGAATTTATCTTCAAGTGAGTGACAATTTGCAGTTACTCAGAAAAGACAACACACTTGACTTACAGGTGCCTCTGGGATCAGGAATCTATTTCTGATACGCTGTTCAGGGGGAAGCTTCTTTAGCTGAGTGGAATAATCTGAATTCCTACTCAAGGACAGACTCTCACCTTGAATCAGACAACTACCTGCATTGGGGCCTAGTCAAGGAAAAGATGTCTGTGTGTCTCCAAACTTGGTCAAGGCATTGTAGATTACAGTTGTTGTGGCCTATATAAAGTCTAGAAAAGAGAGTCTAGAAAATGTGTAACAGTATCACACATGCCACTTCACAAACCCTTACCTCCAGATATACACTCAAACAGGGTCACTACCAACACAGTCTCCCAAGTAATATGTATCACATACTAACTTGCAGTTTTATGGGTGCAAACAAACAGCACCTGGTGCTAGAGTCAAAATTACAGTAAACATCCCAGTATAAGTTATTTTTTTCATTTAGTTGACTCTGCTTCACATTAGAGACACCCAGACACCTGCTTTCCACCTAGACCCAGGTAGAGGTTACTCTCACACTCCTACAGGCAAATATTATTAGTGTCCAGTGTAAAAGGAACACTTTCTGCTGCTGCTCAGTTTAGTTGTCCAGGCTACTGAATGATTTGATAAAAAACAAAAAGCAGAAATTATTTTTTAAAATTAGGAATGTCATAATTTCTTTATTTACTTGATAGTATAGAAAAATTCCAAAACGTATTCTGGCCAAAAAAATAGTTTTAAATATTTGATATTTTCTGTATACTTCAGGTCAACAGATTGTAAGATTGAACAACCAGACTGGAGACTCCTAAAGGTTTTATGTCAATTTTATATAACATAATGTTATCTAAAGTCAAGCATATTAAAATAATATTTTGCAAATGTAAAACTTTTCCAAATTGATAGGTAATATGAAACAAAACCCAGTGGTTTTCTCGCTGTTATTAATTTTCCTATCATCCAATTTTCATATTGGATAGTGGGGTATTTCAGTTTTCTAGGACTGCCTTGATTGATCCCACAAACGTGGTGGCCTAAAACAGCTAGGATTTATTTTCTTAGAACTATGGAAGCTTGAAGTCTGAAATCAAGGTGTCCATCTAGGCCAGGCTCTCTCTGAAATTGTGAGAAAGGCTCTTTCCCTGCCTCTTTCAGCTTCATGTGGCCCCAGGCATTCCTTGTCAATAAAAGTAAAACTCCAGTCTCTGCCGGTTAATTGGTCAACTTTCCCCTGTGTTTCTCTGTCTTGTATCCTTTCTCTCTTATCTGGTCAACAGTCATATTCCATTATCACAATCCACTCCAGTGCAACCTCTTCTTAACCACCCTATTTCTGAACAATGCTACATACTGAGGATCCTGGAGTTAGGACTTCAACATATTATTGGTGAAGACACATGTAACTCTTAAGAGCGAGTAAAACTAATCTTAAGTCAATGCTGTTTAGAATAGATCTTTAAAACCAGGATTAAGATTTATAATAGTGTCCACTGTTTGTTTCTTTGTTTTTTTAAAGTTGTTTATCTTTCTGATTCCTGTCACCAGCATAGTTAACCTGGAGGACCTGAATTTTAAGGATTAAGGTGCAGAATAGCATGGTTAAAATCATAAGAAAAGATCAGATCACAAAAGCACAAAATTTATAAAATTGAATAAAACTAATGGTTAATAGAGATTTAGCTAGCTAAACGTGAAACGTATAATTCTATACCTACCTCTTTACTAAGATTTATTATTAACAAACCAAACTGCTACTATAGAACTTAAAATGTAAAGATTAACATCATTTTCCTCAATTATATTTTCTATTCTTATTTAAAATATCTTATTCTTGAAGACTTCAAAAAAGATATTCAGACCAATATTTCTTGTGAAATCTTACCTAGAATTATATTTATTATTTGTTTCTTGATCAAGTGAAGTCTATCACTATTGCAGTGGCCCTAGGATAGACTCTACAGTTAACAATCAGCTACTTGGTTGTCTGTGGTTTTCCTGATTATATTTATGATTATCATTGCCAGATTGTGCTGTCTTACATGATCAATATTAACCACAATTGACCATATAAATTAAAATTGAATTATACAGTTGTGTTAGTTACGTTTCAACAGCTCAGAAGTTACATATGGCTACCACACTGTGCAGCTTGGAAAAAGATTTGTTTGATCACTACAGAAAATCCTACTGTATAGTGTTGTTATAAGAGATTAATTTGAGCATGTTTGGTATTACAACCCAGAGCACGAACCTTACCAGTTCTTAGTCCAGGAGCCTCAGAGCCTTAGATACTTCCCTAGCTGGTACAGATCCTGGGTTCTCCCTACACATTCTGGAAGGATTTCAGTGATGTGAAGTGTGTGGCTGGCAGATCAGACCAGGAGCCTTTGACTTCTCTCCCTAACCCTTATTATTATGCCCTGTGGGTTTACACAAAAAAAAACAGTTATAAAACCACATATTTGACATCTTATGTGGATCACAGATTTTAAACCTTACCTCCCTTGTGACTAACATAAGAGAAGGGAAGCAAAAAGCACCAAAATGTGTATTTGTTTTTATGTGTTTAAACCTCAGTCACCTTCAAAGTACACTCTATTTGATGTAGGATACCTATTAAGAAGTTTTTTTCTACTGCTCAAAACAGTTTGTGAGCTATTAACGCTTCTTTTTGAAACATTTAGTTAATCTGCCATCTTTTGTTTCACTTTTATCTCATTGGAAAACGTTTTCCTTTAAGGACTCTTTTCATCCAGAGAAGGAAAAAAAATCACACACTGGAGGTGAAATTGGGTGGACATAGTGAGCAGGTATGAGGGTCACATTGTTTTTGGGCAAAAACTGCTGAACTCTCAGCATGGAGCACTCATATATCACCCATCACAAAATGTGCAAATAGGTCTATAGAATCATCAACAAAATTTCACTAGAATGGAGCACAGCCTTTCACAACAACGCTAGCTGGTACGTTGATGCCTGGATTCCTAGAACACTTACCTATTGGGTGAAGCCTATACTACAAGGAACCCGCCCTCAAAAAAATTCTGTTTTGGGGGGACCCCCCCTTGTATATGCTGAGGTTCCAGTTGTTTCCTAGTCTTTTGTCCTCAACTAGATGACTAGGTTATTGAGGTAAGGAATCATTTTGTATTCTGCAAACAATCTGGTCTATTAATAAATGTAATAATATTAGCTTCATGAATAACTATAAAAAACCTAAGTCAAGACTCATCAGATTCCAATACCTATGATCATTCAAGTTTCTATGACACAAAAATACCATTAGATGGCTGAAAAACTCCATGATAGAGAGTGATACTGTCCTACTGTCAGTAGGGAGCCCCTAAAGCTTTAATGACATCTGTGATGTGACTAGAGACACTTGAGGAGAAAGTTCCAAAGTGCTGAGATGTAGGACAGACTGCTCCATTCTCTGAACTGTGACTTGGAAACCTGACCTTGCCCTTCTTCCTGTCTTGGCTGTGTCTTCCATAGCCTATCTGCCATGGACCGAATAGTGCTCCCCAAATTCAAATGTTGAAGCTCTACTCCCAGTGTGTTTGAATTTGGGGACAGAACTATGAGAATGCAAATAAGGTCAAATGAGGTCAGGAGGATGTGAAACGAATTCCATAGGACAAAGGTCCTTATAGGACACACAAGAGACTTCTCTGGATCCCTGCACAAAGACACCAAGGAAAGGTTATTTGAGGACACAACAAGAAAATCATTAACTAAAAGCAAGGAAGACAATCCTCACAGGAAACAAATCTTGATGGATCTTGATCCTGGAGCTTACAGCCTTGAGAAATGTATCAAATTTTAGGTTGAGCCTGGTGCCTCACTCCTGTAATCCAAGCATTTTGAGAGTCCAAGGATTGCTTGAGCCAAGGAGTTCCAGACCAGCTTAAGCAACACAGTGAAACCTTAGAAAAAAAGAAAAATGTTAGTTGGGGTGATACACACCCGGAGCCTCCCAGCTGTTCAGAAGACTGAGCTAGGAAGATTGCATGAGAACACGATGTCAGGGCTGAGGGCTGGGGTGATGATCATGCCATTGCACACCAGCCTAAGTGACAGAGAGAGACCTTGGCTCAAAAAAGAGAAAGAAAGAAAGAAAGAGAGAGAGAGAGAGAGAAAGGAAGGAAGGAAGGAAGGAAGGAAGGAAGGAAGGAAGGAAGGAAGGAAGGAAGGAGAAAGAAGAAAGAAAGAGAGAGAGAGAGAGAGAAAGAAAGAAAGAAAGAAAGAAAGAAAGAAAGAAAGAAAGAGAGAGAGAGAGAGAGGGAGGGAGGGAGGGAGGGAGGGAAGGAGGGAATGAAGGAAGAAAGAGAAAGAGAGAAAAACTTGTTTAAACGATCCAACCCTCAATATTTTGATATAACACTCCAGGAAAACTCACACTATTCCAACCATTCCTGAGCAGGATCAGCCTCAAGAGATACCTGGTGGACAGAGTGGCCCAGCTTTGCTCCTCTGTGTCCTGCTGTTCTGACTGTTCATCTGAGAAAGGAAAACTCAGACTTTATCCTCATGTATTCAAACTTTACAAAATGTTTTCATGAAGATGAACTTTTAGTTTGTTTTGCTTTCTGACCAGAACTGCATCCAACCAAATAAGTTGCTGGCTTGTATTGTTTGAGGATGTCAATGCTTTATTCCCACATAGATGCCTGTGGAAATGCTGTGTGCATCCCATCTTTAGTCTTCTTCCCTGTGTCCTAAAAGAGAAACTCACCCTCACCTACAGGGCCAGAGTATTAATAACATCCTAACCTGACATCAGCAGAACGCAGGCAAGTTCTGAGTTCCTGCTGGCTCATGCTGTCTTCTGGTCACAATGCCTACAAGGCCAAGGATGATGGGCCTGGACAGGTGTCACTCTGGCCATCAGCAGTTGAGTTGCCTTCTGGGACATGTGTCCCCCTCTCCTGTCACCCTTTATGCAATGTCTCCTCAGTTGTAGTTTTGTCCAGGGGCCTTTGAGGTTCTGGAGCCTTCTCAGGGAAAAAGGCAGGCGACAGCTCTGAAATTATGTTCCCTCTCCTCCACCCAACCCTTCCCGCCTCATCTGTGGAAACCTCCAGTGCATCTCCTCGACATCACTGCATAGAGTACATCAAGATATTTTCTCCCATCTCCTACTCTGATTCATGACACCAATTCATACTTCTGCTGTGACTGTCTGCATCTTCAGAATTGTGACCCTTGTTTATCTTGGCCCATTGTAGTTCTGACTCCACTGTATGAATGCTACTGGAGGGTCATGGAAGCAGTGGTTCTTGGATTCCAGAAAGTAAGCGGTGAATCTTTAGATCTTGTGCAAAGGGGGGTCAAACCTGATTGTGAAAATAACCCCAGCAGCTGTGTGAGCCATGAAAGCTAGGCAGGCAGATCACACATTTCTGCAGTCAGCGGGGAGGCTCTCAACAGTCACTGGAGATATTTCAGTCTGTGACCACAACAGCCACTGAGCCTCATGTCCTGCTTCGTGTGATGGGAGTCACTAGGAGAGTAGCTGCTCATGTTTAGCTCTGGTAACAAAATCTAATCCATGCAGAGCCCACACTCACGGCCAATCTACTGGGCAGTTGGTGTTCTGTGCTTCTGAGACCCTCTCAAGTCACTCAGCTTCCTCAGCAATGGGTGGATCACATCCAAGAGAGACTTATGGGTAGGTCCTGGGCCTCATGAGGCTGTGCCTGTGACATGGGGAAGGACTTTGTGGTAATGCACTCACTACTGGTATTAAATATTCAGTCAGTTTGTGAAATCTTAAAATAGTGTTATGTATGAGCCCTTAAAGCTGTACATACCTATGTATAAATACTCACATTGCATTTATTTGTAATATGGTTACATAATATGTAAGATAGGTTCATATAATTATTTCTAAATATTGTATATATTTGATAAGTATTTGTAATACACATATAGCAAATAAATACATATGTATATATGTGTGTGCCATAAAAACTTTACATGTATGTATGTATGTGTATACACATACACATATAAATGTGTGTAGCCTGCACACCTATTCCTTCTAACTATCCCATTGTTTTGATGAGTAGAGACTCTGGGGGTGGGAACATTTGCATACCCTCCATCTTTTGTTCCATCAGGCTCCCAACCACTCAGGACCTGGGGGCAGAGTATAGAACAGCCAGCCTCAGGAGATCAGCCACTCCTCTAAGCCCTGGTCTCTTACATTTTCACCATAGCCATGGGCTCTGGGCTTAGTGCAACGCCAGTGGATGTGTTATCGGTTTCCTCTCCTAACGTCCCTGAAGAGGGCCAACACTTTCAGGTTCCCTCCTGCTGTGGGAGCTTTTATGTCCTCTCAATATAATATATCCTGTTTTTTCACTTAAGAAAAAAGTCCCCACAAAGCAAGATGTAAGCAGGTCCTTTTGTTTCTCCCATGTCCTCATCTCCATGGCTTAGACAGCAGTTTCTTCCTCCACATCCCAGAGACAGAGCCTGGGACATCTCCAGCAGCACAAGTCAGATCTTAGCTCAGGATGAAGACTTTGTTTCAATTCTCTCCCCAGTTATTCCTATACCAGACTTATATGCACAGGCCATGTTTTCACAACTGAAGAAACTAACATTATCATCCAGAAAACTGGAAAGATGATTTTATTGTCATCTTCAATGCCTGGATTGTTTCATCCCACCAGATAAAGATGCCCTTAAAATCTCTCTTCCCATCCCTCTTGACATAGGCACACTAAAATGTAAACATGACAAAATGAGGATCTTCTAGCTTAAGACAGATGCTGGGATTAGAGGCACAAATGATCGGCTCCACAATGTGATATGAGGGAGCAGGGTGAGTTGTCAGATTATTTGGGAATGGTTTTGATCCCTCAGAAAAAAATAAGTAAAGGCCTTTGCCCTGTATTTCCTTCTGTGAGTGTTATGAGAGGATGTAATACTTAGAGCCACTGTAGCCATCATGAGACCATGAGGCAAGAATCCCAAGACTGAAAATCCAGGGTGGTGAAGGACTCAAACAGAAATGTATAAAGAACATGGGTCCTGTCAACTATCACCAAAGTGTTGCACAAACCATATTCTCCAACTTTCTGATTTCTTTTTTTTTTTTTGATTTGAAGTCTCACTCTGTCACCCAGACTGGAGTGCAGTGGCCGCTCCCAGTCACCGCAGCGTCGACCTGCTGGGCTCCAGCGATCCTTCTGCCTCAACCTTCCAAGTAGCTGGAACTACAGGTGCGTGCTACCACACCTAGTTAAGTTTTTATTTATTGTAGAGATGAGGTCTCACCAAGTTGCCCAGGTGGGTCTTGAACCCGTGGGCTCAGGCAATTCACTCACCTCAGCCTCCCAAGGTGCGGGATTACAGGCTGAGCCACCGAGCCCAGCTCTTTCATTTCTTATCATAATTTTATCCCCGGCTATTATTTCTTCAACTTGCTTCTAAAATTTCTGTAATTTATTCAGAAAAGTCTAATAAAAAAGAAGGCTTAGCAGGTCTTAAACCTTCTGCTTAGGAGAGGATAAGCATTATCATACAAGTGCATGATTGTGGGAGTGTGAGTCCAGGGATCATAGTAATTGATGTCCTCCCTTGGCATCTTGGTTATGCTATGTCCATGGCTAAAGAAACCCAAACCACTTTGAGCAGTTTATAAATGCTAGTTCCTTCCTGTCTCCATATCTCCTTTTGTATCCTAAGTATAAAATATATCTTCATGCTCCAAATAATTAAAATAAAATTGTTGTCATGAAAGAGACAAGAAAACTCAGAGAAGACATAAAGTCTAGGGATGGTGTGCATGGCAACAACAACATGCTGTCTGAATATTGCCCCCGGCTTCTCAGTAGTGTTTGATGAACCGATGCTGAATTTCCATTCAGGTTTCTGCCAAAGATTGCATGTGGAGTATATACAAAGAAAACCTTCAGGAAGTGAATGCTTAATCTAGGGTTTGTGGCAAGAGGATGGTTCTGAATTCACAATGTGGAAGAGGCTGGAGTGAGTTCTGGGAATGGCTGTGGGTTTGGGAAGAAAGAATGAAAACTCAGAACTGTGGCCACAGCCTTAGAAGCTCAAGAGTTTGGACTATTTGTCAAGGACAAAGGGGCAAAGGAGAAGCTGGATGATGTCTGAAGAGAGATGATCATGGTCCTGGTGGAAGATGGAGGTTTGTGGAAAAATGAGGGAGTAAGGTGAAGAGAGGACAGTTTTGAGATGTATTAGATGTCTGGTATTATTGGTTCAACTTCTGTTGTTACATGACATTTATCCCAAGGCTTGTTTCTAGAAGCTAAGGGCTATCATTGGCTGTACCCGTCCTTTTGCATGGTAATGGGACAAAGAGCAGATCCTCAGATCTCTGTACTCTGTGCCTGGACATATTGGCACTGGATACATTTAGGGAGGGAAGAGACTTGTGATCATGGTGCAGGTGATGGACAGAGTGACAGAGACAGATGTATACAAAATGTTGGTACTGTAATGCTAGAGCAGACTGAGCATGGTGCTTAAAATCAGGTCTTATTCTATAGAGGCTGCTAATGTTACTTTGTATGGGAAAAAGATCTATGCAAATGTGAATAAGGAATCTTAAGAAAATGAGATTGTTTTGAATAATCTAGTGGGTGGGGACTCCCTTTCACAGATGAGAAACTGCTCATCAGAGTGGAGTGTTTTGTCCAAAGTCACATGGGCAGCAACTGTGGGGGCTGAGCTTTGAACCCATGTCTGTCTGACCATAAATGGTGCCTTTTCCATAGCAACATTCATTCCCTAGAGAAGCCCACAACCTATAAAATGAGACAATAGATAAAAGCCAGAGGATGGTGTGAAATTCACAGTTCCCTGCTGCCTCTGCTCCTAGCCACGCTGATGCTAAATTTATATCCAGCCATTTCTGCAGATTTGTCTACAAAAATGACTTTCTCAAACACAAAAAAGACTTTATTTCAGATTTGGGAGATTTGGGTATGTCTTGCATTGCCCTGATCCATTCTTCATGTCCTCTATCTCTTTCAGGCCCTCTGACTCAGCTTTTTCCTCTCAGATTGTGTCCTGCAAATCTAATTAATTCTCCTAATATGAAAACAATCTTTCCACCATCGTGTACTGACCCCTAGGATCTCACATACCCAGATTGTGCAAGTGATAAAACAGGATATTTAACCAAGATATATTCTACCTGAAAAAGATATCCTGGAGCTAGTTCTCTTCACAACAAAATGTAGTTTACCTCTTGTTAAATTGACACCAAATGATAATATGGTAGAAATGTTTGGAAAATAAAGGAAAACCATGCATTCAGAGAGCTAAAATATATTCATACATTTTCTACTCCTTATGTTAGTTTTCTAAGGCTGCTATAAAAATTATCATGCTCTTATTGGCTTTAAACAATACAAACTTTTTACCATACAGTTCTGCAGGTCGGAAGTTTCGCTGAGCTAAAATCAAGGTGGCCCTAGAGCAATGCTCCTTCTGAAGGCTCTAGGGGAGAAAATTGTAGTCTCTGCTTTTCCATATTCTAGATTCTATCCCATTCTTTCTCCATGGTCCCTTCCTCTATCACTTCAGCATCCCTTCCAGTGTCTTATTTTTCTCTCTGATTGTGACCACTCTACCTCCTAATATAAGGAGACTTGTGATTGCATTGGTCTTTCTCACATAATCCAGGATAATCTCCAAATTATACAATTCTTAATTTATCACATTTGACATATAAAGTAAGATTTCTTGGAGAAAGAGATTAGGGCATGAATGTTTTGGGGGTAGTGTTATTTTTTTAAATCACATTAGCAACACTTATCATCCCCCACTTCTGTCCTTTCTTAAAGTAGAATGAAAATCACAAGGCAGTTTTATGAAGCAACAGAGCTGAAGGAAATCTAGATGTAGGAACCCTGATGTCTGTGGATTTAAGTGCTAAGAAAATCTAACTTTGCTACAAATATGAAATGTATAGTGTGATGCCATTTGTTAAAACCTCATTTGAATTGTTAACTAAAAGGAAAGACCCTCAAAAAACTTAGAAAAAATTTAGTTTGCATTTTGCCTCAGCATAATCATTTTTGCTTAGACTGATACACTTTCCATCTCAAACAGCTTAGACAAAGATAGATAAATTGTCTATAGGCAAGTTTGAGGAAGCATTGAGACATTGTGCTGCTGGCCAAGCTGGCAGCCTACCCATCCCCTCATCACATCTCCATCAGATGTAAGACAAGTCCTAACCATTTAACTCATGGTTTAGCATAATAATCTCTAAGAAACTTTCAGGCCCCTTAGCTGACTAAAGTCATATAAATGATAATCAGACTACTTTTTTGCTAAATATCTTGTAGATTGGAAAGATCTGGCAGCTCTCACAGGAAAACCTCCTCCTTTTTTCTCCTCCCACCTATCCCACCGTCATGGTAGCTGCCATGTGACTAACTCATCCATCTGCCTGCTGTCCATCACCTGATGCCAGTACCTGCTCATCCCTTCATGATGATGTGGAGCAGACCACGACCCAATCACCTTAATGACATTCCCTTATCAATGGGAAGGAGTAAAAAGACTCGACCACAGCATCCAGAAGGTTTTGCCAGGCCATTGTTGCCATTGGCTGCAAAGCTATAGTGTGGCAATGTGCTCTTTGAGCTAAGGCCAAGTCATGTTTCCTGGCTTTGTCCCCCTCCCCTACCTTAGGGAAGCTAATCTCCTCTTTCTCTTTCTTTCTAATTTACTTTTAAAATCAACCATATTTTCTAACCTAACTTCTGTGCAATTCTTTGCATCTTTCACATGGCACCTGAGTGCACACCATGCACCTACATCCTCAGTGAGCCTGAGCTAACATTCTGGAGGACCCACTGGGAGTGTGCCTTAACAGTAACACAGAAAAAGGAATAACTGCTATATGCAATATAGAAGATTAGTAAAGGAAAATTAAATATTTCCAAAATTTTGATAACTTTTCTAACTTTTGAAAAATAAATTTAGTAAGAATTCGGACCATATGTACTTCCAAGAATGAGAATTTTCCACTGTCTTTGGTTGGATCCATTAATTACAAGAATTTCCATTAGGGAGCATATTTCCAGGTGCAGAAATCCTGGAAATGTAGCAGAAAAGTGAGACAGGATAATGAAGATAGATGACAATACTTCATTGAACAGCTCGCACTAAGGATCCCTGGTATGCAACCCAACCTGGAAACAGAAAAGGTTTCTGATTATTACACCTGAGAGGTGAGGGAACTGGGATATTTATATACATCTTCTGTCATCACTAATTGAGGTCTGTTGTACTTGGATCCCAGATCTTTCTCCATGTACACTGGTGCCTAGTTGACAGGAGATGATGACTCTCCTTCAGGTTCAGGCAAGGAAGCAGGAATTGGGGTGAGGATGATATCCCCACTTTCTTCATAAAAGTAAAAGAGGAAAGTGGCACTGCCAGTGAAAACCAGGGCAATGCACAGACTAGCAGTTGTTTTCGTTGAAGTAGAGATGAGGTCTCAGTTGTCAGCCCTTCATGCTTATGATCTGTTGCAAGTAATACTGAATGGGGGTAAAACAAGGAAATCTCCACATTGGAATAAGGTGTAGCCAATTTTGTCCCTGGGAACTAAAGAAACCAATAGCACTGAATAAAAGTGGATCTATGGGTGATATACATAAGGAATCATGATATTATCTTAGTTTACCTATAGTAAACAATGTGACCTTATACTGGTAATAACAATGAAGCAAGGTTATTACAAAATGCTGTATAATATTTTCACATTTTGGTAAACATTATTCTTTTATGTTAAAGCAATTTTGCATTCACAAAAATGCAAGTACAAAACTCAAGTACAACTATCTGAGATTAAGTTAAAGAACTCTGAGGCACACCCTCTAAGACTTTAATATGTATTCCCTAAAAACATGGATATTCTTTTACATAATGCTAATGCAACTATGAAATGCATTACACCATCTAGTTCTTAGATTCACTACGGTTGTGATAATTACCACCAACATCTCTTTTGCAACAAAATAGCCCCCAGAGGAAAAGGAAATCCTCTGCAGATAAATTTGTACCATCCTTATCTGACCTGGGACCCTGGAGACACTGGATGTGTGCTTAGTTACTGAGATTAGCCAGCCCTGCAGCTGTGCCCAGTCTACCCCATCTTGATAATTTGCATTTTCCAGAGTACATCCCCCTGCCCTAAACACTTATTAATAAGTGACAACCCAGGAAGGAGTTCCTCACAGCCAGGACAAGTCATGAACATGAGGGCCCCCACTCAGCTCCTGGGGCTCCGGTTGCTCTGGTTACCAGGTAAGGAGGGAGAATATTAGGAATTGACTCAGTCATTGTGGTTGGTACTGCCTGGCCCTTCAGAAAAGTCCTCTTGCATCATGATTAATTGTGTATTTGTTTTATGCATCCAATCTCAGGTACCAGATGTGACATCCAGATTACCCAGTCTCCATCTTCCCTGTCTGCATCTCTAGGTAACAGAATCACCATCACCTGCTGGGCAAGTGGGAACATATATAAACATTAGCCTGGTATCAGCACAAACCAGGAAAAAGTTCTAAGCTCCTGATATATGCAGCATTCAATTTACAAACTGGGGTTCCTTTGAGGTTCAGTGGCAGTAGATCTGGAACAGAATATTCTCTCATCATCAGCAGCCTGCAGTCTGAAGATGTGGCAACTTATTACGGTCAACAGTATTACAGTACTCCTCCCACAGTATTAAAGTCATAACACAAACCATCCTAAAAAGCTGATGTGCATGATTGGGCTGCCCCAGCTGCTCCACCAGATGCATCTATCTGCTGAAAGAATTTCTTAGATGCAGAAGATTTTAGAAGGGTCAAGGGGGGCTCCTCTGCATCCTACCACTCCTTCCTTGTGCTCAGTTCTAGCAGCACAGAAATGATAATGCCTCTCCTGATTTAACAGACAGAGACAAGTACACCTGATAAGTTTAGCCTAAAACTGCCTCCTTGCATCTGTCACGTTTGACCAAAAGCTTCTTCTTACTCGTTACTTGTTGAATTGTAACCTAATTGAATGTTCAGAGTACAACTTTCACTTGTGCCAGTCACAGAATTTCTGCCAGTCTCAGGTGTCCAAATGTTCAAAACATGTTCAAATAAGGCACACGCTAAACTATAACCAATCCAGCTGTTTCTGTGCCTTCCTTTTATTTCATTTATATCCCTTTTCTTTTTATGTCTATAAATATTATATAATTATGTGGCAACTCAGTAGCTTCTCTGAACCTACATGGTCAGGCAGGCTACTGTTTAATATGCAAATTGCCTTTTCCTCAATTAAATTCTGTTAAATTTATATTGTCCTATGTTTTTCTTTAACATACCTGAGAAGTCTATGTTATAGGATTAGCTGAAATTCATATGACATTAGAGAAGTTACTTTAGATACTCGAAGCAGAAATTGTTTTAATACATTGAGAAAGGCAATTTTACTGAGGAATTCGAGCCTCCTCTAAACTATCAGGACTAGAGAAACCTGGGAATGAGACAGAAGTCATGTTCTGGTTTTCCCCTCAACCTAAGTAATCATCTCATGAAGCTGCTTGCTATCATCACAATTAGCTGTAAATTACTCTAACAGTGCCAAACAAGGAACACCACAACCCATGTGATGTATAGCCAATCACTAATCGATGTTGTTTCTCTAAACCAATGAGAATTCCTAAAAAGAAAACTTGATATCAGTCCACTCCATATTCACAGTTTTTGTCTTTAGAAACCTGCTTGTAACCAAAGTTGAATGAAGCTCATATCCAAGGTTACTTGGGTCTTACTCTTTCAGGGAGCTGACCTCATCATGGCTGAAGTCAGCTTGTAAATTATATTTAATGCCTCTTCTTCTGCCCTTAAGTCACCAACATGGGATCAGAATCTAAACTAAAATCTCTCATAGCGTGGGGGTATGGCATTGTGAATGGTTTGTGGCCCTCTAAAATTTTTCTAAAAAAATTACTGACATGAGAAGATTAATAGGATAAAAAATGCAAAGTTATTTAATGTGAATACATAAGAGTCTTCACAATGAAGATCCAACCCAATAAGAAGATACAGAAGCGTGTATATCATCCTGAGTCCACAGAAAGAATGCAAACTCAGATGATCACCAAAACCAGGTAATGTGGGTAAATCAGCTTTAGTGGCAAGGCATGGTTTGAGAGAAACAAAGTGCCTTGGCTAATAAAGTTGACCTTGATATGTAAAGAAAGATTTCCACAGAACAGATGGCAACTATCTCTTTTCATACATTTGAAGATATTGGACACACGAACTTCCCTAATTTGAGGATGGTGAAGGAACAGGAGACATGGCCACATTAGTGAAGGTTCTCTACAAAAGTAACTTTCTCCCTCCTCTTTCTGTGAGGCCTGAGGTAGCCGTTTGAAAATGTGTCAAATAAGTATATTTCAGCATAAAATATTTTAATTTCCTTAAGTCTGCACTTGAAACTTAGAACAAATGTTACATATCAAAAGCCAAGTTGATATCTTTGGATAAATTGAGTTAGAGAATGTCAGATAGATATAAACAAAGGCGTAAAAAGGAAAACTGGAATACACAACAATAAAGCAAAGCAGAATATATAGCCCCAGATTTTCTATAGTTAGTCTCTTAGTCCAGTGACTAGATCATTTGCTTAACCAGCTGTGTCCCATTCCAGGAGACAACACTGTAGGTGAGCTAGGCCTCTGTGTATGATGCAGGCTATCAGATCTCTGATAAGAAGCATTTCTGTAGAAACAGAAGAAAAACAAAGCTTAATGTCTGGAATAGTCAGTCTATAGGATAACTTTTCTATAAGTTCTGAGGCACCCTCAGAATGCATTGGTGATCTGATAGTTCAAACCAGGCTTTCAACCAAATTTTTGGTATGTCATTACATCTGCATGCAGAAATGAAGTTTGTTATATAAAATGCTGTTGTATTTTTTCTAAAGCATCAGGTTGTTGGGATTCAAGAAAAAACACAATGTTAATTTCTAGTGATTTAGGTCAGAAAAATGAAAGGAAAAAATTGGAAATATTAGTCTGGCGCTTTGTAGCCAGAAAGGAATACCGTGTACATTCCTAATAAATTGCAGATAAATAATAGAAATTCAAAAATAATGAGCAAGGCTAGACTATGATAGCAATTTTGTATAAATAATAATTTTTCTTTCTACAGATCCCTATATTTACCAAACACACATCATAGTAGGAATTTTTTATTTGTAAAATAAGATTAGCTCTTATTATAGTTGCCTTGATTCTTTGCAGAAATGCAGCATAGAACACTTATTAGCCATATAGGCCTTTCCAATTGAATTTGCCATAGTATTTGTGGCTGTTGTTGTTATTGTTGTTGCTTAATGTAGAACATCTTTCTCTTTCACACACACTGGAGTGCAGTGATGTAATCATAGCTCACTATAGTCTCAAACTCTCAGATTCCTGCAATCCTCAAACATCAACTTCCCAATTTCCTGGAATACTACAGGTGTGCACCCCCATGCCTATTTGGAACTTTTTTAAAAATAAGAAATCTCTGGTTAGATTTTTTTCTAGATCCCAGTCAATAATTTTAAATCCCTGCAGATGCATGTATTTTCTTGAGATCACAAAATAAATTAACATTCCTGGGCCTGTCAAAAAGTGACATTCTTTTTTTTTTTTACCACAGAACAGCAAAACATCAAAGAAAATGCATAGATAATATACAAGCCCAGACTTTTCAAGAAGGTTTTATTGGATCTATAGTCAACTTCAATTCTGCAAAGCATGTCTACTCACGTCTGAAAATAGCCATTCCATTCCAAAGCCTTACTAACATAACTAGTGTCTCCAATGCAACAGATAATAGGTTCTTACTGAGAATATACAAAGAACTGTATTGTCATAAGTTTAGAATACTCACAAATAGTTTCCAAAATATGGAGAAATGAGGTAGAAAGAAATAAGCTTAAAATTTTATTCACAAGTGAAAACTTTACTCAATTGTTAAAATTTGTAAGTTGGTAAAATGAAAAGGGTTTTTTTTTAACCTAAGAGAAAAAGCAAAAAGAATAATCAATATTTCAAACATAGTAAGTCAGGAAATTATTCCTGTCCTCTATTAGTTTAATGTCCTGTGATTAACTTTCTTCTGTTCATTATTGCGGAAGCAGTTTTTATGAATGCATCATATTTCCACTGAGAGTTCTGAAAGTTTTTTTCTCTAGCCCAATGCCACAATCTCTAAAATTATCAAAAGCTTTCAAGTCCTTTTCTTCAATTTCAGTGAAGAAAACAGTTTATACTGTATTCAATAACAAAATACTTTTTGAGAAGAATAAAAGTAAAACATAATTTTGCATGACAAAAGTCTTAGAATGGTCATGATTAAAAGCATAATTGACAAAAAAATTATTTTTAGTACACGCAATTTAAAATAATAACCAGCCGGGCTCGGTGGCTCAGCCTGTAATCCCGGGCCTTTGGGAGGCTGAAGTGAGTGGATTGCCTGAGCCTGCGGGTTCGAGACCCGCCTGGGCAACTTGGCGAGACCTCATCTCTACAATAAATCAAAAAATTAGCCGGGTGTGGTAGCGCGCGCCTGTGGTTCCAGCGACGTGGAAGGCTGAGGCAGAAGGATCGCCGGAGCCCAGCAGGTCGAGGCTGTGGTAGCCGGGAGCGGCCACTGCACTCCAGTCTGGGTGACAGAGTGAGACTCCAACTCAAAAAAATAAATAAATAAATAAAATAAAATAATAACCATTGTTATTACTGATAACATATACAGAGTGATATCAGAATTTTGGAAATTTTATAAAATTTGGAAACATATATGACCCAAGAGACATTACATATTTACTCATATATCACAATGCTTCCAAATAATTTAATGTATCAAATAATCCTAATATGTCTCTATTGGGCTTCAGGGACCCTAATATCTAAAATATTAGCTTATGGTCAAAAGACTAAGGTTAGAATGTGAAACTGGTGTTGAAAAGTTTGTCAAATATCAAAGATTTAAAATACTTTGACATCAAAAAAGGAATCACAGTTTATTGTAAAATGCTCATTTAACCAAAGTGATCATTTAAAATTTCAAAAAACATAGGCCTTTGCTTTTTGATAGAGGGGAGACTCAGTTTCCCAATCAATTAGACGTAATAAAGGCAGCAGGAGGCCAACTGATTCTGTCTCTCTTCCCCCTGTGATTTTGCCTCTTTACACAAAAGGTAAACCAGAAACATTTTACTAGCTTTAGTATTACTCAAAACAGAAACAAAATTTTACCCTGCATAATATTATTAATGCTACACCTAATTTTAATAAAATCTTATAAACAGATCTATCCAATCTCTGTTTGGAAAGATTTTCATAAATATTTATAATCTTTTACAATGCTTGTTCTACTATCTTTCTTTTTCAACCTTCTATAACCATTCATTTTCATCTATCATTCTATTTACTCTTTCAATTAAAATTAAAACTTCTGAACTGGGCAAAATTACTTTCCTTTTAACTAAATAACATATTTTCATGCATTTTTACAATCTTTTAATGAATAACATTCCCCATTTTCTTTAAAAATCTTTGTGTGTAAAATTGTTTCTCTTATTGATTTTTCTTTCTGTAGAGACAGTCTTATTTTTACTCACCAGGCTGTTCTCAAACTTTTGGCCTCAAGTGATGCTACCAACTTCAACATCCCAATGTTTCTGTTAAACCTAACAGTTTTGATTACATACATTAATTTCAAAGCAAGTTCTTAGTCATCCTTATTTTTAGAAAAAGAAATGTAAAAAATAACAAAAAAGGCCCAAAACTAGGAGGCAAGAAATTTCAATTATGCATTAAATCTATAACTCAGGACAAACAACAGAGATGCAGATAAAGTCTGACCATTCCCAACACAACCAGGAGAAACAGCTGAGCCAGGGAGCATTCCACATTTCCCCAGGCCTGACCACAAGCATTTGTTTAGAGTCTAGAATCTAACAGCTGTGAGACTCACAAGTAAAACCATTATCAAAAATATTAAAGCAGTTTATAACTTTTAGTTATCTAGCAAAGAAAGGACCTCCAGGACTGATTGACTTAGATCAAGTGTCAAAATCATATTTGGGACATTTCTATTTCAGTTTACTAATACTTTTGAAACTGTGTTTATTAACCAAAGATTATTAAAGACATTAACTTAAGGACATTTGAGTTAAAGTTTCTATTTTTCTGATAAAGCATTTTATTTAAGAGCTTACTTTTTAAGACCAATTAATTAAAGGTCTTTTTATATATTTTGGTAGTGAAACATCATTATAAGTACACAAAATGTATAAACACATAATCGCTAATACAAACACATAGTAGATCTTACAGATCTGTTAAGATTTTTCATTTTCCAGGTTTTAATTACTTTCTTTTCCTCAATCATACTATCACTTTTCAAAATATTTATTTCCCAGGGTAATTGCTAGTTAGGCAGCTATAAATTTGTGTTTCTAAAGGGATAATGCTTAAGTTCAACAAGATAGAGATTTTATATCTCAAAATCATAGAGTTAAGATATTAGTTTTAAATATAATAGCATTATTTGCAGTGTCAATCACAGGAAAAGGCAGATAGTATTTCTAGGAGACTCATCAAGTTTTGTTTTAATAATTAATATAATTATACTAAATTACACACATATACATATATAATAAAATTAATGGGTTGTGTGGTTGGTTCTATATTTTCAATATTTTGAATACTGCTGCAATAAACATGCATTTGCAGGTATCTTTTTTGTAGAATTATTTGAGTTCTTTTGGGTATATTACCAGAAGGGAGATTTCTGGGTCAAACAGAAGGTTGATTTTATAAATCTTTTAGAAGTCACCAATCAAAACACTGTTTTTTTAGAGGCTGTACTAATATACACTCCCACCAATAGTTTACAAGTGTTTCCTCGTTGCTTCCTCCTCACTAGTCTCTGTTGTTTTTTGAATTATTAATGATGACCAGCCTCCCTAGAGTTGGTATCTCTGAGTAGTTTTCATTTGCATTTATTTGGTGTTTATTGAGGCTGAGCATTTTTTTCACGTATGTGTTGGCTCTTTGTATGTCTTCTTTTGAGAAATGTCTATTCATACATATTGCCCACTTTTTAATAGGGCTTTCTTTTGTTTTGTTTTTCATTTGACACAATGAATGATGTTGTGATTAAAGATCCTAATGTTAGGCCTTTGTCCAATTTACAGTTGGCAATTTTTTTTTTCTTTATTTTAAAGATTCGGGGTACAATTCAGAGTTCGTTATGCAGGTACCCTTGTTGTTGAGGTGTGTCCCTCCCTCTCCTGGTAGTTTCCCTCAACTTCCAATCCCACCACCCCACCCCTAGCATATTCCCACTTCTGCCAATCCCTTTCTTATTGTATTATGATAATTGTTCAAGGCCTGCTTATGAGTGAGATCATATGGTACTCTGTTCTTTGTTTCTGTGATAGATGAACGAGTATGATAGACTACAAATTCATTAAAATTGCTGCAGAGTTCATGTTTGTCCTTATTTATGGCTGCATAATATTCCATTGTGTATATGTATCAGATTTTTTTATGCAATACGGCTTCAATAGCAGCATGGTTGGTTCCATGTTTTTGCTATTGTGAATAGAGCTGCAACAAACATGCATGTACAGGTATCTTTTTGATAGAATGACTTGAGTTCCTCCGAGTATATTCTTGAGAGAGAAATTGCTAGGTCAATTTCTAGTTCTTTCAGAAATCACCACATTGTCTTCCAGTGTGCTCATTTGCATTCCCACCAGCAGTGTAGAAGCGTTCCTTTTTCTCCACACCATTTCCAGTATCTATTGTTGTTTGTTTTATTAATGATGGCCATTATTATTGGGGTTAGCTGATGTATCAATGTGGTTTTGATTTGCATTTTTCTGATGACTAGTGAGGCTGAGCACTTTTATATGTGTCTGTTGGTTGTCCATATATCTTCTTTTGAGAAGGGTTTATTCAGGTCTTTTGCCCATATTTTAATGGGGTTGGTTTTTTTGTTTTGTTTTGTTTTGCTTTGTTTCCCAGCACGTTCGATTTCCTTGTAGATCCTAGAAGTTAGGGCTTTGTCAGATATACAGTTGACATATTTTTTCCCACTCTGTGGGTTGTCTCCTTGCTCTCTTTACGATTTCTTTGACTTTAAAGAAGCTTGTCAGTTTGGCGAGGTTCCTCTTGTCTATCTTATCTCTCATGGTATGAGCACTTAGGGTTTTGATCAGGAATTGGTTGCTAGTTCCAATTTCCATAAGGGTGTCTCCTACATTTTCTAAGATTTGTAGAGTTTGAGGTTTTACGTTTAGGTCTTTGATTCATTTAGGGTTGATTTTTGTGTATGGTGATAGGTAGGGGACTTGTTTCATCCTTGTGCATGTGATCAGCCAGTTTTTGCAGCACCATTTACTGAATAGGTTCTCTTCTCCCGAGTGGTTGGTGGTGGAGGTTTTGTTGAAGATGAGTTGGCTGAGGAATTGAGGTTTTGCTTCCAGAATCTCTTTCCTGTTCCATTGGTCTATGTGTTTTGATTATTGTAGTTTTTTAGTAAAGTTTGAAGTCTGGAAGTGTAATACTTTCTGCTTTGTTTATTTTGCTATGGATTGTTTTGGCTATTCAAAGTTGTTCATGCTTCCATATAAAATTTCTGTATTGTCATTTTCCAGTCTGAGAACAATGATGTTGGTAATTTAATGGGTGTTGCACTGAATCTGTAGATTTCCTTTGGTAGGATGGACATATTTACAATGTTGATTATTTTTGTCCATGAGCATGGATTATTTTCCATTTGTTTGTATCTTCTTGGATTTCTTTGAGCAGTGTTTTGTAGTGCTCATTGTAAATTTCTTTTCCTTCTCTTGTTAACAAGATGCCGAGGTATTTCATTTTTTGTGTCTATTGTGAATGGAATTGTGCCTTTTATTTGGTTCTCCACCTGCTTATTGTTGATGTTTAAGAATGCAACTCTCTTTTGCCCATTTATTTTGCATCCCAAGCAGATATTTGACAGATTCTCTTGGATTTTCTAGGAATAGGATCATATCATCAGCAAAGAGGGATAACTTGACTTCCTCTTTTCCAATTTGTATGCACCTGATTTCCTACTCTTGTCTGATAGCTCTAGCTAGGACTTTCAACACAATGTTGATCAAGAGGGGTGAAGGTGGGCGGGCTTGTCTTGTTCCAATTTTCAGAAGAAATGTTTCCAGTCTCTGTCCATTTAACAATATGCTAGCTGTGGATTTATCATAGACAGCTCTTATTATTTTGAGGTATGCTCCTTCTATGTCTAGGTGTTTGAGGGTTTTTTTATCTGTTGATGTTTTTAATTCCATATATGGTCTGGGGATGTTGAAATGGTCCTGCATCATGGGAATGAAACCTACTTGGTCATGGTCAATGATTTTTGAGATGTGCTGTTGGATCTAATTTGCTGGAATCATGTTGAGGAATTTTGTGTCTGTGTTCATAAGGAATATTGGCCTGCAGTTCTCCCTTTTGTTGAAACTTTACCCGGTTTGGGAATCAGTGTGATTTTAGCTTCATAAAATGATTTGAGGGGAATTCCATCTATCTCAATTGCCTGGAATACTTTCATTAGGATTGGTATCAGCTCCTCCTTATATGTTTTTTAGAATTTTGCTGGAGAGTCATCCAGTCATGGACTTTTTTTTGTAGGTAGTTTTCGTATGACAGAGTCAATTTCCTGTATTGTTATTGGACTATTTAATGTCTCAATGTCTTCTTGTTTCAACCTGGGGACATCATGTGATGTCAGAAAGCTCTCCATTTCATTTTGGTTATCAACTGTGTTTCCGTACAGGTGTGCATAGTAATCTCTGAAAATCTTTTGTAATTCTTCAAGGTCAGTTGTGATTTGATCTTTTGTATTTCTGATTGTGTTTATTTGTGCTTTTTCTCTTTTTCTTGGTCATTCTGGCTAGGAGTACATCAATCTCTTTAATTGTTTCAAAGAACCAGCTTTTTGTATTGTTGTTGTTTTTTGATATTTTTGTCTTCTATGTCCCATATGTGGGCTCTTATTTTTATGATCTGGATTCTTCTGCTAATGTTAGGGTTGTGGTGGTCTTCTCTTACCAGGTCCCTTAGGTAATTTGTTAGGCTGCCAACTTGAGATCTTTCCATTTTCTTGATGTGTGTTCATAGAGACAAAAATTCCCCTCTTAGAACTGTTTTCATGGCATCCCACAGGTTGTGGTACCAAGTTTCTTCATTTTCATTTGTTTCCAGGAATCTTTTTAATTTCAATTTTGACCCAGTAGTTTTTCAGCATCATGCTGTTTAGTGTCCATGTATTTGTGGGCTCTGGGAAAGTTTTCTTTTGTGCCAATATTTATTTTTATTCC
This sequence comes from Carlito syrichta, assembly GCF_000164805.1. Classification (NCBI taxonomy): domain Eukaryota; kingdom Metazoa; phylum Chordata; class Mammalia; order Primates; family Tarsiidae; genus Carlito; species Carlito syrichta. Next base: position 12,907 of record NW_007245269.1, on the reverse strand, counting down.
ACTGTGGTCTGAGAAGGTGAATGGCAATAATTTAACCTTATTCTATTTGTTTATGCTTGATTTATGACCGAGGATTTGATAGATTTGGAGTAAGTCTCATGTGATAATGAGTAGAATGTATAATCTGTGATTGTTGGGTGGAATTTTCTGTAGGTATCTATTAAGTCCATTGGTTCAAGTGTCAAGATTAGGTTCTGGATCTCCTTGTAGATTTTTCTTGCCTTGATGATCTAGGGCTGTTAGTGGGGTATTGAAGTCCCCTATTACAATAGTGTTAGAGTCAATATCTTTTTTTAGTTTACTCAGTGGTTTTATAATTGCTGGTGTTCTGTGTTGGGTGCATATCTATTTAGGATGGATATTTCTTGTTGATGATTGAACTTTTTATCATTATGTAGTGTCTTTCTGAATGTTTGATAGCTCAAAGGTTGTTTTGTCTGGGATTAGCACCGTGTCTTCTGCCTTATTTTGTGATCAATTTACCTGTAAACTCATTTTCCATCCTTTAAATTTGAGTCTGTGTACATTCCTTGTGGTGAGATGAGTTTCCTGGATGCAGCAAGTAATTGGGTCATGGTTTCTTATCCAGTTTTTCATTCAGTGATTTTTCAGTGGTGCATTTAGCCCATTCACATTCAAGCTGATTATTGAAATGTCATTGTTTATCCCTGTCATGAGGGTCTTATGATTTTGTTGTTGTTGTTGTTTGCTTGCTTTCTTTTAGTTTTGGGATTGATGTATGTGTATTTTTTCAAGTTTGTTGTTGCAGTGTATTCTCTGCTGATTCTCTACTCTGCTGTTTTCTTAGGAAGTCTTGAGTCATTCTCTTTTTTCTTTCTTCTGTGCTTAATACCTTTTTAAGTATCTCCTGTAGAGCTGGTCTGGAAGTTGCATAATCTCTTAGGGATTGGATAACTGGGAAGGATTTTAATTACCCATTACTGATGAAGCTGAGCTTGGCTAGGTAGGAAATTCTTGGTTGAAATTGTTTAGCTTTGAGAACTACAAATATTGGATTCCAGTCCCTTCTCCTATAGTGTTTCTGCTGATAGGTCTGCTGCTATTCTGATTGGTTTTCCCCAGTAGGCAGTCTGGCCTTTCTCTCTTGTTGCCTTTTGGATGTTTTCTTTTGTGCCTACTTTGTGTAGGTGAATTACTATATATATATGAGTTGGTATTCTCATTAGAAGTCTCATTGAGTTTCCCTGCATCTCTTGTGTTTGGCTGATCTCACCTCTGGTTAGATGGGGAAAGTTTTCTTGGATAATCTCCTGAAATACTTGCTCCAATCTGCTCTCCATTTCCCTTTCTTCTTCTGGGATACCAGTCAGGTGTTGGTTCAGCCTCTTGATATAATGGCACATCTCTTATAGGCTTTGTTCTTTCTTTCTGAGTTTCTTTCAATGTTTTTTACAGATCAGGTTATTTCTATGTTTTGGTTTTCAAGTTCTGAGATTCTTTCTTCTGTTAGATTAATTCTGCTTTCCATACTTGTCATCTTGCTATTTATTTCCTGGATGACATTTTTTAAGGCCGAAATTTCTGTTACAAGTTATTTCAGTGTTGCACCCTGTCTTTCTTGAGTCTTATTCACTCTTTACATCCATTCCCTAATCCCTGTTGTATTCTGGGCTCAGTCATTTGTGACTTCCATTGATTGGGCTTGATATATGATATTTCAGGGGATTTCTCATTGTTATACTTGAAATCACCTGTGGTCTTCTGCTAGTTTTTCCTCGTTTTTGGCAGATCTCTTGCTTTCTTTTTAGCTCCGCTAATAAGTTGCACTGGGAGAGGCTTTCACTTCTGACGCTTGCAAAGCCCCTTATTGTTCCCTGATCCTGGCTCCGAATTTCGTCTATTTGGAAACAGGAGTTTTGGTAGGAAGTTTTGCTGTCTCTTGTATTTTGAAAGTTGAATAAGTAGAGTATGGGGAGCTAGGATTCAAAACCTTCTTGAAAATCACTTTGTTAACTGATTGTGGTATGTGTTTCCTGAGACAACCTCCCACCACCATTCTATATAATGATGCAATGGTTACATGTGTGTACCTCCTGAGTCCGAGAAACGGTAGTAGCAAGATGAGAAAAGAGAAAAATAGAATGAAATAAGATGTACAAAAAAATGAATGAATGAATGAATACATAAATATGGGTCTCATTTTCAGGGAACTGCTGGGCAGAACAGAGTTTGTGTCAGACTGGACACACCTCTAATCTTTTTGGAGGTCTTCCTTGTCTGGCCATACTCTTTTTCCTACAGCTGAATAAGGGTAAGGATTGGGGCAGTTGAGACTTAGCACTTTTCCTGTCCTCCTGACCTTTGTGCTTTCAGGATATTTCCTCTGGGTCATGATCAACCCCTGAGTAGCTGATCTGCTAGTCACAGAGATCGGATCTGTTGTTCCATAGTGAGCAAGTCAAAACTTTTTCCTGCCCCATTTTCAAGAGAGTGGTGGGGTGCCTCTTTCATCTTCTCTGGTGGGACTCTGACTCTGGACTCCCTCCACAGCCCTTGCTGCAAGTGTCCGAACAGGTGCTAAAGTGATGAGGCAAACCCTGGAGCTGGCAGTGGTGAAGTAAAGCCTACAGCTGTCAGTGTCTCCGTGATGCTTCTTTGCAAGAAAACTTTTCTCAGTTTAAAAAAATGGCACCAAGCTTCTGTGACCCAGGAAGGGCTAGGGGCCCAGCAGAGCAGCAGCAGCACCCATTGCTTCACCAGGAGTCCCCTGGCCTCTTACTCATGAGTTCACACTTAGTCAGTCTCTCCCAAAATCTTGTTCCCAGGAAGGGCTTTGTGGAGTTTTAAAAAATGGTGCTCAGCGTCTTCACCATGTGAATCACTAGATTCGAAGATGAGCAGGTATGGCATCAGCTGCTACACCAAAAGAGCCCTGACTCCTTGCTCCTGAGTCCTCGTTCAGTTAAGTACTCACATGCCCACTCACTCACTGACACTTACACAAAATTTTCCATACACTCCCTCACACCGGGAAACACACTAGTCTGACTGACTTGGCTGCCGTTTTCCCCTCATGACATTGCAAATATGTTTTTAGAATTCTGTATGCTGTCTTCCTGCTTTCTTGATGGTTTCTTTTGCTTTACAGAAACTTTTCAGTTTGATGAGTTTCCATTTGTCTAAATTATTTTTTATGGCATTTGCTTTTGGAGAGTTGATCAGGAACTAATTGCCTATTCCAATTTCTGCAAGGGTGTATCCTACCTTGTTCTTCTAGGATTCTTCTAGCTTGAAGTTTTACATTTAGGTCTTTGATCCCTTCAGAGTTGATTTTTGTCAACGGTGATAGTAGGGGTCCTGTTTCAGTCTCTTGCATATGGTTAGCCAATTTTCTCAATACCATTTACTGATTAGGTTCTCCTCTCCCAAGTGAGAGGAGCTTCATTGAAGATGGAAGCTTCATTGAAGCTTCATTGAAGATGATTTGGTTGAGAAATTGAGGTTTTACTTATGGACTCTCTATCCTGTTATCCAGCAGGATTGGTCTATATGCTTGTTCTTGTACCAATACCAAGCTTTTTTTTGATTATTGTAGATTATAATAAAGTTTAAATTCTGGAGGTATAATTCTGCCTGTTTTCTTTCTTTTGCAAAGGATTGCTTTGGCTATTTGTGGTCTTTTAGATTTACAAAAGAATATCTGTATTGTCTTTTCCAGGTCTGAGAAGAACGATGTTGGTAATTTAACTAGTATTTGGCTAAATGTGAAGATTGCCTTTGATAGAATGAACATCATAACAATATTTATTCTTCTAATCCATGAGTATGGAATTTTTTCATTTTTTGTGTATTCTTGGATTTCTTTGAGCAGTGTTTTGTTGTTTTCATTGTGGAGACCTTTCACTTCTCTGAGTAGGAATATGCCAGGATATTTCATTATTTTTGTGGCTATTATGAATGAGATTATGATTTTTGTTTGCATTTCTGTCTGTTTATTATTAGTTTAAAAGAATGCAACTGTCCTTTGAACATTTATTTTATACCCTAGGACTTTTCCAAAATCCTTTTTCAGTGTAGGGAGGCTTTTGACAGATTATTTTGGGTTTTCAATGTATAGGATCATGTTGTCCACAGAGAGGGATAACTTAACTTCCTCTTTTCCTACTTGGATACTCTTGATTTTCTTTTCTTGTCTGATTGGTCTAGCTAGGACTTCTGACACTATGCTGAACAGGTGGAATGAGAGTGGCCAGTCATGTCTTTTTCTGGTTATCAGGGGAAATGATTCTCCTTTCTGTCTGTTTAGCAGTATGTTGGCTATAGGTTTATCACAGATGACTCTATTTTGAGGTATATTCCAACTATGCCTAGGTGTTCAAGGGCTTTTATAAAAAGAAAGGATGCAGGAATTTATTGAAAACTTTTTCTGCATCTAATGATATTATCATGTAGTTTATGTTTTTACATCTGTGTATGTATTTAATTAAGTTTAGGGTCTTTTGAATGCTGAACCAGTCCTATATGCTGGGAATGAAGACTACTTGATCATAATGGATGATTTTTGAGATGTGTGTTGATCCAGTTTGCTAAAATCTTGTCAGGAATTTTTGCATAAATCTTAGGAGATTGTATGATATCAGAGAGTCCTTCATTTTATTTAGGTTTTGAATTTGTTTTCATACAAGTATACATAGTAATCTCTAATAATCTTTTTATTTCTTTGGGGTCATTTGTGACTTGATCTTTTGCATTTCTGATTGTGTTTGTTTTTTTTCTCTATTTTTCTTGGTCAACCTGAGACGGAGTCCATCAGTCTTGTTTCTTCTTCCATAGAAACAGCTTTTTTTGTTGTTAATTTTTTCTATAATATTTTTGTAGTCTATCCCATATTTGGGCTTTTATTTTGATGATCTATATTCTTCTCTAGTATTTAGGCTTTGGTGGTTTTGTTTTTCCTGTTCCCTTGGTAGTTTGTTAGGTTGGTGACTTAGGATGATTCCATTTTCTTCATGTGTGTTCATAGAGATATGAATTTCCCTCTTAGTACTGTTTTCATGGCATCTCAGTAGTATTGGTAAGATGTTTCTTCATTTTCCTTAGTTTCCAGGAATATTTTAATTTCTGTTTTGATTTCTGTGGTGATCTGGGAGTTTTTCAGAATCATGCTGTTTTGTGTCCATTTCTTGGTGAGTTTTGGGGGAACTTTGGTAGTGTGGATATTTATTTTTATTCCACTGTGTTCTGACAATGTGCATGGCAGTATTTCGATCTTATGAAATCTATATGTGCTCTATGGTGGAGAATGTGGTCAATCCTGGAGTAGAATGTATATTCTGTGGTTGTTGGGTGAAGTGTTCTATGAAGTCCATTTGGTCAACCATCAAATTGAGGTTTAGTATCTTAGTATCTCCTTGTTGATTTTTTTGGCTTTATGAACTATCTAGGGTTGTTAGTGGGGTATTTAAGTTCCCAGCTATGGTGGTGTTAGAATCAATTTGTTTTAGTTAACTTTGAAACTGTGTTATAAATAAGTTGGAGCCCCTATGTTGGATATATTTGGGATGGAAATTGCTTGTTGATGGATTGAACTTTTTTCATTGTGAAGAAACCCATTGTATCTTTTAAATTTTTAGATAGCTTAAATATATTATGTTGATATTAATATTGCAACTCTTGCTTTCTTTTATGTTCTGTTCACCTGAAATTTTTTTTTATCCTCTCCCTTTGAGTCTGTGAGTTTTTGTTCTGATGTGATGAGTTTCCAGTGACAACATACAGTTCTCTCATATGACTCTGTCATATGAAAACTACCACAAAAAGTAGTGCTGGACCAGATGGTTTTCCAGCTGAATTCTACAAAATGTACAAGGAGGAGCTGATACCAATCATATTGGAAGTATTCCAAAAATTGAGAAAGATGGAATTCTCCCCAAATCATTGTATGAAGCTAACATTACATTGATACACAAACTGGCTAAAGATCCAACAAAGAAAGAGAACTACAGGCCAATATCCCTTATGAACATAGATGCAAAAATCCTTAACAAGATTCAAGCAAATCGGTTCCAAAAACAAATATCAAAAATCTCCACTATGACCAAGTAGGCTTCATCCCCAGGGTGCAGGGCTGATTCAACATTCATAAGACCATAAATGTCATTAAATACATCAACAGATGTAAAAACAAGAACCACATGATTATCTCATTAGATGCAGAAAACGCTTTTGATAAAATCCAGCATACCTTCTTGATAAAAACCCTCCAACACCTACGTATAGAAGGAACATACCTCAAAATAGTAAGCACCACCTATGATAAACCCACAGCTAACATATTGGTAAATAGACAGAAACTAGAAACATTTCCCCTGGGACAAGACAAGCCTGCCCATTCTCATCTCTCTTGTTCAACATTGTGTTGCAAGTCCTAGCTCAGCCAATTAGACAAGAGAATGAAATCAGGGGTATCTAAATAGGAAAAAAGAAAGTTTAGTTATCCCTATTTGCTGATGATATGATCCAATACCTTGAAAATCTAAGAGACTCTGTCAAAAATCTGCTTGCACTGATAAAGGACTTTGGCAAAGTCTCAGGGTACAAAATAAATGTGCAAAAGGCTGTTGCATTTCTCTACACCAACAACAAGCAGGCAGAGACACAAATAAAAAGCACAATCCCATTCACAATAACCACCAAAAAAAAAAAAGAAAGAAAGAAATACCTCAGCATCTTCCTAACCAGAGAAGTGAAAGACCTTTACAATGAGAATTGCAAAACACTGCTCAAAGAAATCCAAGAAGACACAAACAAATGGAAAAATATTCCATGCTCATGGATAGGAAGAATCAACATTGTTAAGATGTCCATCCTAAAATGGGCAAAAGATATGAACAGACACTTCTCAAAGGAAGACATCCGAGCAGCCAACAGACACATGAA
>NW_007245269.1:0-5243 GCF_000164805.1 Carlito syrichta | reverse complement strand
GCATCACATGTTCTCATTCATATAGTGGACCTTGAACATCCAACTTAATACTATAAGAAAATGACTGACAGTGGTGGGAAACTACGGTGGGGGGGAGGGGAAGGGAGATGGGATTAATGGTAGTAAATATCTGTCTGGGAACAGGGAGACACCACTTATCAACAAGGTTGCCCGAATGAAGTATATTTGTATATCTAACCCTTAAATAGACCCCACAATATCATAATAAAAAATAAACAATCTTGTTAAAAATGTAAAAAAAAAAAAATCCATCCTAACAAAGGCAATCAACAGATTCAATGCAATGCCCATTAAGTTGCGAACATCATTCTTCTTAGACCTGGAAATGACAATATAAAAATTCATATGGAAACATAAACAACCATGAATATCCAAAACAATCCTTAGCAATAGAAACAAAGCAGGAGGTATCACTCTTCCATACTTCAAGCTTAACTATAAGGCTACAGTAATAAAAACAGCCTGGTACAAGAACAGGCACATAGACCAATGGAACAGGATAGAGATTCTGGAAGCAAAGCCTCAATTTCTCAACTAACTCATCTTTGACAAAGCCTCCAACAACAACTACTGGGTATAGGAAAACCTGTTCAGTAAGTGGTTTTCAGCTGGGAAATCTGGTTGACCACATGCAGAAGATTGAAATGGTTTTCAGCTGGGAAAACTGACTGACCACATGCAGAAGATTGAAACAGGACACCTACCTATCACCATATACAAAGATTAACTCTAAATGGATCAAAGACCTAAACGTAAAACCTCAAACTATAAGAATCTTTTTTTTTTTGAGTTGGAGTCTCACTCTGTCACCCAGACTGGAGTGCAGTGGTCGCTCCTGGTCACCGCAGCCTCGACCTGCTGGACTCCGGGGATCCTTCCACCTCAGCCTTCCAAGTAGCTGGAACTACAGGCATGCACTACCACACCTGGCTAATTTTTGATTTGTTGTAGAGATGAGGGCTCATCAAGTTGCCCAGGCAGGTCTCGAACCCGTGGGCTCAGGCAATCCGCTCACCTCAGCCTCCCAAAGGCATGGGATTTCAGGCTGAGCCACCGAGCCCAGCTTAAAAGAATCTTAAAAAGCACAGGAGACACCCTTTTGGAAATTTGAACTGGCAACCAATTACTATTCAGAAACTTAATGGCTAATGCCTTACGAAATAAGATAGACAAGTAGGACCTCATTAAATTATCAAGCTTCTGCAAAGCAAAAGGAAAAATCAAAAGAGCAGGGAAACAGTCCACAGAATGGATAAAAATATTTGCCAACTGTATATCTGACAAAGGCCTAATATCCAGGATCTGCAAGGAACTCCAACCTGCCAAAAGAAAAACAAACAAACAGACTCTTTAAAAAGTGCCAAAAGACATGAACAGACACTTCTCAAAAGAACATATATGAGCAACCAACAGACACATGAAAAAGTGCTCAGCCTCACTCATTATTAGATAAATGCAAATCAAAACCACATTGAGATACCACCTAACCCCTGAGAGAATGGCCATCATTAATAAAACAAACAACAGATGCTGGAGAGGGTGTGGACAAAAAGGAATGCTTCTTCACTACTGGTGGAATTTCAGACTAGTACAACCTCTTTGGAAGACAGTGTGATGATTTCTGAAAGAACTAGAAATTGACCTTCCATATGATCTAGCAATTCCCCTATTGGGAATATACCCAGAGGAACTCAAGTCATTCTACAAAAAAGATATCTGCACGCATATGTTTGTTGCAGCTCTATTTACAATAGCAAAAACATGGAACCAACCGTGTTGCCCATCAAAGATGGACTGGATTAAAAAAAATGTGGTACATATGCACAATGGAATATTATGCAGCCATAAAGAAAGACAAATATATGGACTTTGCAGCAACTTGGATGGATTTGGAGTCGATCATTCTCAGTGATTTATCATGGAAGCAAAGAACAGAGTTCCATATGTGCTCACTCATAACCTGTCCTAGATCAATTATAATTCTGTAAGAAAACGATTGTTAGTAGTGGGAAATTGTCAGGGGAGGGTAGAGTAGGATTGGCAGTTGAGGGACACTGCTAGGGGAGGGAGGGGCACACCTCATCAACAAGGGTACTTGCATGATCAACGTTTGCATATTTAACCCTGAATTGTACCCCACATCTTTATAATAAAAAATTTTTTTAAGATATACTAATTTATCTGATCACCGAACAGAGGGATTAGGGCCACAGGCCCTTGGTTGTAATTTTGGCTCCTCCACTGTAGTGCATAATCCTCCCAGTTTGTGATATCTCCCTGAAGCAGCATGAGAATACTAATAGAGAAACTCAGAAAATTACATTCATTTTTTCTCTCTATAGTGTATGTTAAGGCATTTACTTGCTCAGAAATAGATGCTCACATGCTGACAATATAAAAGAAAGAGAAGTTGAGAGACCTCAAAGTCAAGCAGAATTTTCAAAAATCTCACATGGCCACAGGTTAAAGTTAGTCCTCAAAGACTGCATGAAAAGTGATTCTGACAAATATCCAGATCTTCTGTTGGAACTATGGTAGAGATGCACCCTGGAAAATGGGACTGAACCAGGAATAAGAACACACCAAAGCTACTAAAGCTAAGGTTAAAGTAGTGCAGCCACTGATTAGATTATGGTGATCTAGCCTAGATTTCTAGGTGCAAAAACTAAAAGTAAATTCATTCTGAAGTATAAACATCATTCTACAAATACATACTAATTTCTGAAATGTTTTCAAGCACGTATGTGCTTAGACATATATGGAAGTTAAATACCTAAAAAACAGTCTGATTTCCAGTCCAAAATATCAAGACATATAAAATCAAAAGGAAAAAATAGGCAACAAATGAAGGCATAATTTTCTGATATTGGGACAATTATAGGTGAAATAGTTAATATATGAAGTTACATGATGAGGAATGTTACTAGACGAAAAACCATAAAAAGAAACCCAACATAACATTCAAGGAGAATAAAAAAGCAATAGATGAGTTTAATAGCATATTTGCCAGAGTTGAAAATGGACACAATAAACAGAAACTTAATGTCCCAAGCTTAGAACAACAAAGGATGGAACACATGTAAAAGTGCATATGGGATATACTTAATAAAATCAGGCAAATGTATAATTGGAATTCAAGGACAAGAGTAGAGAGTGCAGGCAAAAATATTTGAAAGAAATGAAAGAGAAATTTATAAAACTGATGATAGATAGAAGTAATGCTATGAACCCTAAATAAGATAAAGGTTTCTTAAAAATCACATAAATGCCCATTTTATTTCTAATGCTGAAAAGAGCCAAATAAGCAAGACCAGAAAGGGAGAAGAGGGAGGAATAAAGAATGAGAGCAGTGATAGCTCCTGAACATTAGCAGTGTAAGCCAGACAACAATAAAATATATATTCAAAGTGTAGAAAGAAATTAACTGGGAATTGTGTAAGAATACTCTCACACTGAATGCAATATAAGTATATTTCAAAAAAATGAACACATGGAAAAACCAGAAGACCACGTTAACAGAATTATTATAGAGAATTTTTGCAGGGAGAAGTAAACAAACTGATGTATGTAGAGACTTAAGAAGAGTGAATAACAATCGAAAGGGCAAATATGTGGACAGTCTTTCAAAATTTTGACTGTACAAATAAAAATTGTATCTTGTGGCAAGAAAAAATGAATGCAGGATTAAAACCATGTACACTTAAAATTAAAAACAAATGTCAAAAGGCAGAAGTTCAGGTTGTGACTTTAGCCATGAAGGAAAAAAAAAGTACAGTGAGCTGCCACATTCATTTAATTTTGCATAACATGTTCTCTGAGACTGAGTAAATCTCACTGGTTTTCAATGTGAAAATAATATATATATATATATGTTATAAATTCTCCTCTTCTCTCCCCTGACATTGTCCTACCACTGGCAATCCCTTTTCTGTAGAATTATGATAGATGTAGAGGGTTCACTTATGAATGGGAACATGTGATACTCAGTTTTATGTTTCTGTGATATATCACTGAATGTGATAGATTCCAAATTCATCCAAGTTGCTGTAAAGTCCATAGGTTTGTCCTTCTTTATGGCTGCAAATATTTCATATCATGTGCATATACCACATTTTTTATATTCAGTACAGTTTCCATGGGCAGCATAGTTGGCTCCATGCTTTTGCTATTGTGCTGCAATAAACATGCATGTACAGATTTTAAAAAAAGAAAGAAAAGGAAATATAAAAACTGTTTTTGGAGTTATTTTTAAACAGAAATTTTCTTTCATCCTGACAAGAATTACACACACACACACACACACACACACACACACACACCCCAAGAAGATGATAATCACTATTTATTTATATATATATAATGCATGTTATACATGTATATTATATATTTTCATTGTTATGTATATATGTATATGTATTATTCTGCAGATAAACACTGCAGGTGCAAGCATCAAAGGTGAATATACTTAGGTTAAACAGGGAATGGTTTAAGATAATACATCATTAGAAATGTGGTGAGATATTAAGTTGTGTAAGATATGATAAGGCAAAGATAAAATTTGTAGTCCTCTAAGGTAATCAAAGTATAACAAAGCAATATAGAACATAAAATAAATTAGGGCAAAATGTTCTAATACTATAATCATATACCAAATCAATTCAGGGAAATTTCTGTGTAAAAGATTAAATTAAACAAATGGTATAAAAATTTAAATAAAAATTAAATAAAAAGACCACAGAGAACTGGGAAAACATTTTTTGAATATAATGTACAAATAAAGAGTTAACATGTCAGGTCAGGCACAATAGCTTATGCTTGTGATGCCACCGCTTTGATGGCAGAGGGGAGAGGATTCCTTGAATCCAGGAGTAAAAATCAGCCTAGATGGGAGTGTAAACTAGTGCAACCTCTGTGGAAAGCAATGTGGTGATTCCTAAAAGCTCTAAATACCAACCTCCCATATGACCCCACAATCCCCCTACTGGGAATATATCCTGAAGAACTCAAATCACTCTATAAAAAAGATACGTGCACACGTATGTTTATCGCAGCATTGTTCACAATAGCAAGAACCTGGAAGAAGCCATGCTGCCCATCAAAAGAGGACTGGATTAAAAAAATATGGTACATATACACGATGGAATACTACACAGCCATAAAAAAGAACAAAATCATGAATTTTGCAGCAACCTGGATGGAACTGGAGTCTATAATACTGAGTG
>NW_007245268.1:0-955 GCF_000164805.1 Carlito syrichta | reverse complement strand
CCTCGGGTCCGACTTTCTCCTGCAGGGAGGGACGGGACGATCGCCAGAGCATCCCGAGGAGCCTAGGCTCGTAGGCAGAGATGCCACCCCTGGCGTCTGCCTTCCGCCTGGTTCCCTGAGGTGTGGGAAGTGGCGTGCCCCTGAGAGCAGAGGGGGTGCGCTCTGACCCCTTCCGACATCTGGGGCTGTCTAGAGAGGATGAGATGTGCCGTGTTGATGCTCAGGGTCTCCTTGAGCTCTTCTTTTGAGTTGTCTCACTCTCTCATCCTGGCTGGAGGGCACGCCCAGGCCGGGGGGCAGTGGCACGCTCCCGGCCACCGCAGCCTTGACCTGCTGGGCTCAGGCGATCCTTCCAACTCAGTCTTCCAAGTAGCTGGAACTTCCTTGAGTTTTTTTCCTTTTTTTTTTTTTGAGTTGGAGTCTCACTGTGTCACCCAGACTGGAGTGCAGTGGCCGCTCCCGGCCACGGCAGCCTCGACCTGCTGGGCTCCGGCGATCCTTCCGTCTCAGCTTTCCAAGTAGCTGGAACTATAGGCGCGTGCTACCACGCCGGCTAATTTTTGAATTATTGTAGAGATGAGGTCTCGTCAAATTGCCCAGGCGGGTCTCGAACCCTTGAGTTCTTAATAAACAATACAGAGTAAGTTCCTTAAGGGTGGTCGTACAGGGCGCTGCTCAGGGAGTGGGTGGGGGAGGAGGAGTGTGTCTGTGGCGTTAAATGGCCCTGCGAGTGCTCGGTTTCTCGAAGCCTGAGTTTCCTCCGTCTTCCAGAAAATAAGGATAAGGCTGTCTACCTCGCAGGAAAGGCCTTTCTGTAGAGAGCTCACACAGCCTGGCGTGAAAAACGGTGACTATTATTTCATTCGCTGCAGCCGTGTCACACAGTGCTGGCACAAAGCAGGGGCCTAAACAGTGTCTGCAGACAGAATGAATGATTGCATGTTCAAGCTCATGT
>NW_007245267.1:0-856 GCF_000164805.1 Carlito syrichta | reverse complement strand
CTGAGTATGATCAACTCTAAACCTATCCAAGTTGCTGTGAAGTCCATATGTTTGTTCTTCTTTATGGCTGCATAATATTCCATTGCATATATATACCACATTTTTTAAAATCCAGATCTCTGACTGTTTTAAGTAAATGTTGCACACTGTAAGTGCAATAGATGACTAGAAAAACTACCAGTGGGGTCTTTAAGAACAACTTTCCCAAGAAATGGAACTTACATAGGACTTGGAGGATGATAGAGTGGGTAGAGGACATATTTAAGGAGATATGAATACAGCCTGAAAAGTGGAAACAAGCATAGTGTTTCTGTTTTGTTTTTTTTTCCAAATAATGAAGAGATTAACTTAGCTAGGATGCCTGTGAGTCAGGAGTTGGAAGTGATGGAGCTGTTTGCAAGCTTAGGTCTGCCTGATCATGCTTTGTTCCTTAGCTCAAAAGACATTTTCCCAAAAACACTGACAGGACATTCCAGGTAGACTAAATACCAGCAAACATTTTGTACTCTATTCTTACTTTCCAGAAAATTTAGCCAGGATCTCAAGGACTCATTGGTAATAGTAGGTACTTTAATTTAGGGCCAATGTATCTGAGAGGTCATTCTGAAGAAAGATCTAGGAAATGGGATCTCAGGTGGTGAATGACACCACAGGAGTCTGGGAAAATTCACACACTTCCCATGGGAACCCACCCCTCCTTTTCAGCAGCAAACTAACTGGACTACACACCAGTGAACATCACAAGTATAAACCACCCTGTTTTTTTCTTTTTTTTTTTTGAGTTGGAGTCTCGGTCCATTTCCCAGGCTGGAGTGCAGTAGCACACTCACGGCCACCTCAGTCTTGACCTGCTGGG
>NW_007245266.1:0-5261 GCF_000164805.1 Carlito syrichta | reverse complement strand
ATAGGTCAAGCAGCCTCCTTGGACAACTGTCATTTGTTACTAGCAAAAGGGTACTAATGTATGCAAACTAAAATTACTTCAAAGAAAAGTAGTGGGGTAGCTGGGCATGGTGGCTCACACCTATAATCCCAGCGTTTTGGGAGGCCGAGGTGACAGAATGGCCTGAGCCCAGGAGTTTGAGACCGGCTTGGGCAAATTGGTGAGACCTCATCTCTACAATAAATCAAAAAGTTATCCAGGCATGGTGGCGTGTGCCTGTAGTTCCAGCTTCTTGGAAGGCTGAGGTTGGAGGATCACCTGAGCCCAGCAGGTCAAGACTGAGGTGGCCGTGAGTGTGCTACTGCACTCCAGCCTGGGAAATGGACCGAGACTCCAACTCAAAAAAAAAAAAAGAAAAAAACAGGGTGGTTTATACTTGTGATGTTCACTGGTGTGTAGTCCAGTTAGTTTGCTGCTGAAAAGGAGGGGTGGGTTCCCATGGGAAGTGTGTGAATTTTCCCAGACTCCTGTGGTGTCATTCACCACCTGAGATCCCATTTCCTAGATCTTTCTTCAGAATGACCTCTCAGATACATTGGCCCTAAATTAAAGTACCTACTGTTACCAATGAGTCCTTGAGATCCTGGCTAAATTTTCTGGCAAGTAAGAATAGAGTACAAAATGTTTGCTGGTATTTAGTCTACCTGGAATGTCCTGTCAGTGTTTTTGGGAAAATGTCTTTTGGGCTAAGGAACAAAGCATGATCAGGCAGACCTAAGCTTGCAAACAGCTCCATCACTTCCAACTCCTGATGCACAGGCATCCTAGCTAAGTTAATCTCTTCATTATTTGGAAAAAAAAACAAAACAGAAACACTATGCTTGTTTCCACTTTTCAGGCTGTATTCATATCTCCTTAAATATGTCCTCTACCCACTCTATCATCCTCAAAGTCCTATGTAAGTTCCATTTCTTGGGAAAGTTGTTCTTAAAGACCCCACTGGTAGCTTTTTCTAGTCATCTATTGCACTTACAGTGTGCAACATTTACTTAAAACAGTCAGAGATCTGGATTTTAAAAAATGTGGTATATATATGCAATGGAATATTATGCAGCCATAAAGAAGAACAAACATATGGACTTCACAGCAACTTGGATAGGTTTAGAGTTGATCATACTCAGTGATCTATCACCAAAACAAAGACCAGAGTACCATATGTTCTCATTCATAAGTGGGCCTTGAACAATTATCATAATACTATAAGAAAGGGATTGGCAGTAGTGGGAAACTTCCAGTGGAGGGACAGTGAGATTGGCATTTGAGGGAAACTGCTAAGGGAGGGAGGGGCATACCTCATCAACAAGGGTACCTGCATAATCAATGTTTGTATACCTAACCCTGAATTATATCCCACATCTTTAAAAAAAATATAAATAAATAGTCATAGGTAACTTTTAGCATTGTTTAACTGTTTCATGTGTTAGCCTTTTCTCCACAACTACTGGTAAACTGCTTTTGGGAAGGCATTGCTTTTTATCTTTATCTATTCCCCACTATATCTCCCAAAAGTCCTGTTGACTGCTTTCAAATACTACATTAGTATTGGTTGTTAATTGATTGATTGATTGATCTCAAGAGTATTCTCTAAATTGAGCACAGAAGGCAATGATCAGAGGCAGGTTACAGATCAACAAAATCTCTCTTGACAGGATAGGCAGGGCTTTGAAGAAAGAAAGGAATATGACTGACCAGGCAGAAAGAGAAAGTAGTGGAAATACATTAGCTATGTACAGTGTATCCTCATTTTTGTAGATACCCTATTTATGAATTCACCTACCTCCTAAAACTTATTTGCAACCCCGAAGTCCATACTCAAGGTACTTTTCCAGTCACTCGTAGAAATGCACATCAGAGCAGTGAAAATTTTGAGCCTAACGCACACCCACTCAGCTGAGATGAAACAAGACAATACTCTGTCTTCCTGCTACAGTTGTCATACTGTGAGCAAATATCCTATTTGCAGCCTGTTTAGTGCTGTTTTCCACATTTTTGTGTCTTGTGTTGGTGATTTTGCTGTTTAAAATGGCCTCCAAGCATGGTGTTGCTGAAATGTTGTCTAATATTGTAAGCACAAGGGACTGTGATGTGCCTTACAGAGAAAATGCATATGTTGGACAAGCCTCCTTCAGGCAGGAGTTATATATAGTGTGGTTGTCTGTGAACTCAATGCTAATGGATTAACCATATATTAAAGAAGGTGTTCGTTAAACAGAAACACACATAAACCATTAATCGATGGATGAAAGTGCTGTGGCCAGATCCTCACAGGAACCACACCCTGTATTTTCCCCTGTGAGGAATGGTTCAGTATTCACAAATTCCATGTCCATAACTTTATAGAACATAACAATCGCAAATAATGAGAATCGACGATATATAAGAACATCCCATTATTCCTTCATGGGACAATGAGGTGCCTGACCTCTGGGAAATTCTCCTTTGACACAGACCATCATCATCACATGCTTGTTCATGGCACTTTTGGCCAGGATTGGTCACTCTCATCTTACCTGTTCATGTCGATCTACCAGATCATCTGGTCTCCAGCCCATCCGCTGCCACTGTGTGGAACTGTCACTGGTGCCTCCTCTATGTGACTTCCACGTGACTCTTGCAAACTTGGCCACAGACCTAAAGTCCAAGTAGCAAATAATACAGAGCAGTGGTGCTCAACCCAGGCAGCCCATTAGAATCATTAGGACTGCTAAAATGTCTCCATGCCCAGGCCCTACTTAGACCAGTTAAATCAAAGTCTCTGGGGGAGCTGATGGGAACCCAATCTTCAGAGAATTAAGAGCTTGCCAGGTGATTCCAATGAGCTGTCAAGATCGGGAAGAGAGCCCAACTTGGTAAAGAACCTCAACCAAACATCCTGGAAGAATATGGACTGTATTTGCCAAACAAATAAGTTTCACCACTATTCCTAACAAAATGCAATAAAAGCGCTCAAGTAAAGCATTTAGGACTGATGAAACAAAATGAATTATTGGAAGAGGGGAAATCCTAAAAATGACATAAGTGTGCCTTAAACATTTCACTGGAATCTCAACATACAGTACTTTCATTCAGAGTCAATGTCTCATATAAAGCCAAGGCACTCCCTCTGAGCACGAATCCCTTACTTGGCATTCCATGTCATTTTTCTCACCCAAGCAGCATTCATGATATCTCATCTCTGATTTCCAGTTACAGGGAAGGGGAGTCTTATCTTTCACGGCTGCTTTACTCACACTTAACTCAGCAGAATTAAAGCATTTACCATTTGACCTGCTACTCTTTCCAAATATGCAACTTATCTTTACACAGAAACAACTTTTCCACTCATATTTTTAGAGTGTCTACTTAATTAATTTGCCTATTTGCAATCCAGGCACAATTGACATAAAAACAACTGGCTAGACAGGGCACGGTGGCTCAAGCCCGTAATTCCAGCACTTTGGGAGGCCGAGGCGAGAGGATTGCCTGAGCCCAGGGGTTCAAGACCAGCATAGGCACCTTGGTGAGACCTTGTCTTTACAATAAATCCAGAAAAATTATTGTTCATAATAAAAAATATTGATATAAGTTGGAGGACAAGCCAATGTGGCAGGTGTACAGTTCACGGCTGGGCAGGAAGGCGGGTTGCTGGTGCAGCACCCACAGAGGGCTGGTGCGGGTCTGTAGGGCCAGTGGGCGGAGGCGGTGAGGTCTTGGGTGTGCCTGAGGGGCTCCTGGTGGTCTCCATCAGAGACCAGATCTTGGGCTTGCTGTGGGACACTCCCTGCAGGCCGCCCGCCACAAAGTTGGGGCTCAGCAGGCGCATGCTGCCGGGCTCCAGGCCCTCCTTGGCAGAGTCCAGGGGCTAGTCTTGGGGCTTGAGCTCCTCAGCTGTCGCCAGCTGCGAGGCTGAGTCCTGAGTCTGCAATGTTCGCACAGCTCGGTCTTGTCCTCATTGTCTTCGTTGCTCTGGTCGCCATAGTGTGGATGTCGATGCTCTCCAAATCAATCTCATTGTCATTCTCGGCCTTCTCTGGGTCGCCATTCGTGTCACTGCTAAAAAGGGCACAGTCCTCCTGGTCCTTGCTGCTCACATCCCATGTCAACTTGTTCTCCTTCTTGAGGCGCAAGCGTGCATTGGGGAACCAGGTGGAGACCTGCGTGAGGGTCATCTTGCTAATGATGCCTAGCATGATCTTTTCATCCTTGGTGGAGTAGGGGTTCTTGCAGTGTTCGTTCAGTGAGGCCTTGAGTATGCTGGTGCTCTTGTGTGTGCGTTCTTGGACCACCCGGGGGTCCTCATACTGGAACTGGACATAGGGGTTATATGCAGGTGTCCTGTGCATGACAAAGGTGGCCTGGTCACCCTGGGGTTGTCCTTGAGCTCATACTTGAAGCCCTGCAGCAACCCGCAGGGCCAGCATCCAGAGGGAAGAGGGAGGTGTGAGAGAGAAAGAGAGAGTCCCGGGGCCAGAGAGGTCTGGAGCAGCTGCTGCTGTAGGCACAAAGCCTTCAGTTTTTTGGTACGGGAAGGCCCCTCAATCCACTTCATGGGCGAAAGGAGGGTCAGAGGCAGGAGCCTCCCTTTCCACCCACAGCAAAAATCGATTGTTTGTCATTCTAGAAAAGTTACAGCAAGCACACCTCTTTGGAAGGGCATGCAGGAGCCGCAGTCCCACATGGTCCCCTGGATGCCCACCTCCCCACCACCAGCCACTCCAAAACCTACTGCTCCACAACCCATATCTCCAAGTTTATCTCACACTAGCTAGAGGATAAAACCTTTCACCTAGGCAGATAAAGTCATTTTTTCCAAATGCAAACAGCCCATTGCCCAGGTCTCCTCCCTTCACCCCAAGGGGAGTAGCTAAAAATAAACTACCCTGGTTTTCCTGGAGCCTGAACCCACTAATGATTGAAAAGGAAAGCTCAAGCCTCTTATCTCCCAAATTTGCCTCTATATAATGTTTCACCCACACTTAAAGGTCTTTAGTAATGACAGATAATTTAAAATTTTAATCCTGGCCATGATTGACAACAATAACAAAACACCATATTAAAAAATACAAAAGTTGGGCTTATCCTGTAAAATATTAATGCTTATACTGGAAGCTGTGCACTGCCAGGAGGGAAACAGCTGTTTCCTGGGCCCAGTCCAGTTTTCATAATCTCCCAAGTTTAACTTTGATCTGAAGGGAGCAAACACAAACTGTTTGAAGGCATTTAGAGGCAGTGATTTATTTGCA
>NW_007245265.1:0-529 GCF_000164805.1 Carlito syrichta | reverse complement strand
TGTTTGCCTCCTTGGTGGCCCCACCATATGCCTCCAAGATCAAACTGCCACATTCCTTCATGGTGGATCCTTGCTTAACACCATGTTTCATCTTCAACATTTCTATGTATTGTCCCCACTTCATGCCTTCACAATGGCCCTGCTGTGAGGTTGCACAGTGGTCCCATTGCATACTTCTGTGGTGGACCCACTACTTGGCTCCATTGTGGTCCCTCCATGTGCCTTCACAATGGCTCTACCATATGCCTCCTTGGTGATTCTGTGGAGACCCTACTGCTAGACTTCTCATTGGCCCCAGCAAGTGGTTCTGGTAGAGACTTACCATGTGTCTCCATGTTGTCCCTATTGTGTGCCTCCATATTGGAGCTTTCAGAATGGATCTGCCACTTGCATTTAGGATGGGCCTGCCATTCATCTCTGTGATGAATCAGTTCTGTGCCTTCAGGTTGTCTCAACACGTGCCTCTGGGAAAGATCCACACGTGGCTCTGGAATGGACCCACCATTTACCATCATGATGACCTGCTGCA
>NW_007245264.1:406766-407268 GCF_000164805.1 Carlito syrichta | reverse complement strand
ACAGTGGCACACTCATGGCTACCACAGCCTTGACCTGCTGGGCTCAGGCAATCCTTCTACCTCAGCCTTCCAAGTAGCTGGAACCACAGGTGAATGCCACCACACCCGCTAGTTTTTTGATTTATTGTAGAGACAAGGTCTCGCCAAGTTGCCCAGGCTGGTCTTGAACCCCTGCACTCAGGCCATCTTCTTGCCTCTGCCTCCAAAAGTGCTGGGATTATAGGTGTGAGCCACCGTGCCCAGCTAGGTTGAAATTTTAAATACACACTTAACACTAAGCGTCTCTGAGCTTCCACCATAAGCCACAAGTGAACCATAATTTGAACTCAGGTTTCATCTGGCACCGAGGTTCCTGCTCTTCTCACTCCCCTTTGGCTACACAGCCCCTGCTTGTGTTTTCTTGTGTCCAGGTGTGTAGAACTTGAAGAAGAGCCATTCCTGCATGAGGTTATTAGGGTGATAAACTCTATGGAATCTTTTTTTTTTTTTTTTCCTGTTGGGG
>NW_007245264.1:404120-406384 GCF_000164805.1 Carlito syrichta | reverse complement strand
AGAGAGAGAGAGAGAGACAGAGAGAAACAGAGACAGAGAGAAAGAGAGACAGAGAGAGAGAGAGAGAGAGAGAGAATCTACTCTTTGCCTCCATGAGAAGAAAATAATACCTGTTTCCAAACTTCTCTAGCTGTGTATACTGTGGCCCCATGAAACTGCTTTCCCTGAGGTAAACACAGCACAATTTGGCCAGGCATGGTGGCTCATGCCTGTAATCTCAGCACTTTGGGAGGCTAAGGCAGGAAGACTGCTTGAGCCCAGGAGTTTGAGACCAGCCTGAGCAACATAGTGAGACCTCGTCTCTAAAAAAAAAAAAAGAAATATCAGCCAGGTGTGATGGTGCATACCTCTAGTCCCTGCTACTCAGGAGGCTAAGACAGAGGGATTGCCTGAGTCTGGGAAGTTGAAGCTGAGGTGAGCCATGATGGTGCCACTGCACTCCAGCCTGGACGACAGAGTAAGACCCTGACCAAAAAAAAAAAATACAGCACAATTCCATCTACCATAGGAACTGGAGTAAGATTGTTATGTGAGGCAATAAATGCATAACTAATCTTGAATTGTTGGATGGAATTGGGAAATGGAACAGTCAAGCACAGCAGCTATAAAAAGCAGTGAAACATAACCAGAAGTTATGATTCCTAACTTTGCCACAAGTAGGCATTGGCAGATTTTTTTTCCAGGGCAAGGAACTCTAGTTCCGAGAGCAGTCTGATACAGCTGGGTTTTTTTTCCCTTTTTATTGTAAAAAGAGTTTTGCAGTAGTTTGCAACTAACATGTTGAAAACATTTTTTCTTTTCCTTAGTATTTAAAAAAATCTTCTTCTTATGGAGAGAGAGCATTCTGGTCTTTTAGGGCGTTAGGGACTATTTTCAGAGTATTTCAATTTGCAATACTCAGGATGGAATAATTCTAGGTGGAACTTTTTATTTGACCCTCACAACACTGGAGTTGGGCGTGACAGGAATATTTTTGTTTGTTTGAGTCAGGATCTCACCCTGTCACCCAGGATCACTGCAACCTTAACCTCCCAGGCTTAGGTGATCCTTCCATCTCAGCCTCCCAAGTACCTGGGACTACTTTTTTGTGGAGACAAGGTCTCTCTATATTGGTCAGATTACTCTCAAGCCCCTGGACTCAACCAATTTTCTCTCCTCGGCCTTCCAAAATACTAGGATTAAAGCATGAGCCACTATGCCTGACCAGGAATATTTTTATCCTGGTATCACAGATGAGGACTTAGGGTTTTTTGGGTAGTAACAGTAAAATGTGATGAAAGCTTAATACACACCAGGTCTTTGATGTGAACTGAGGCCCCAGGAAGCTAAGTGCTGGGCCTGGAGGCTTAGGGCTAGGTTGCAAGAGGGCTGGGTTTTGAAGAAAGAGAGGGGCCTTCAGAGCTGATATCCTGATTAGCTGTACTGTCTATCTGCCCTTCCTTCTGTAGAAGGTGAAGTGACTCTCTCAGAGCCATGTGGCAGGCGTGGTGGGGCGTGGATGCCTCATTGTCCTCATCTTACTGTCTTCTGGTTGGAGCTCATTCCCTGAAGAACTTTTTTGGTTTTTTTTTCTTTTTTTTTTTTGAGTTGGAGTCTCACTTTGTTGCTCAGGCTGGAGTGCAGTGGCATGCTCACAGCCACTGCAGCCTTGACCTGCTGGGCTCAGGGCGATCCTTTTGCCTCAGTCTTCTTAGCTGGAACGACAGACACATGCCACCATGCCTGACTGATTTCTTGATTTACAGTAGAGACAAGGTCTGGCCAAGTTGCCCAGGCTGGTCTCAAACCCTTGACTCAGACAATCCTCTCACCTTTGCCTCTCAAAGTCCTGGGATTACAGGCATGAATCACCATGCCCAGGCCCTGAAGAGTTTTACATTTCTGACACTGCCATGCAGGTTTATAATGCAAGGGCAGTAATGGCTGCCTCACTAGGCTGTTCCTAGAATTTGATTTAGTAATGTAGTAGCTTTATTCCTAATATACACACAATTTAGCTTCAGAGAACCTACATTGAAACTGAACTCACAATAGGAGGTTGTTTCCCACAGCTAATAGCTTGGTGGTTTTCAACCTCATTTTCCTGAGATGGACTTCTCGAGTTCTTTAGTAAATGATAATTATGAGCAAGTTTTTGTTTTGCTACCTCTGGCTTTATCTCTAAAAAGCAATTGAGAATGATTTCTTACTCTCCATCCCAGGTTGGTTATTTTAGGAGTCAGGGGCGGGCATGCTGGATTTAAATATTAATTTCAGCCGGGCTC
>NW_007245264.1:391747-404054 GCF_000164805.1 Carlito syrichta | reverse complement strand
CTGGGCAGCGAGACCTCATCTCCACAATAAATCAAAAAATCAGCCAGGCGTGGTAGTGCGCCTGTATTTCCAGCTACTCGGAAGGCTGAGGCGGAAGGATCGCAGGAGCCCAGGAGGCGAGGCTGCGATGGCTGGAAGCGGCCACTGCACTCCAGTCTGGGCGACAGGGTGAGACTCCAACTCAAAAAAATAAAAAATAAAAAATAAATAAATAAATAAATATTAATTTTCTGGACTGGGGGGTTGTGTGTAGTTTAGGAACTCTTAGCATCTCGGGTTCTCTACAAGTAAATAAGGAAAAGGCAAGTAGACTATATCCATCTCACAGTTTAAAGGGAAAAATTCCTATGATGATAAATGTACTATGGACATGTTTGAGCTCTCTGAAAGAACCATCCAAAATAGAATGAAGCTACAAGGAAGTATCCCAAATATGAACGAGTTCGGTTCCAAGAGCGGGTTTGTAACTCCAATTTGTTTTAAGTCCAAAAAAATTAGCAGCCTAGGTACCCAACTAACACAATCAGCTACCGAGTACTGAATGTATTTAACGGGCTATTCTGACACCTGGTGGAGAGAAATGATACAGAAAAAACGCAGCTGCACATCATTCAAGTTTGTAACTGAACGTTCATATGTAGGGGACTTACTGTATTAATAAGAGAACAGGATTGAAATTAACTGTAGGACAACTCACAGGAAAAGAGACTCACTAATTCAGAATGTGCAAGTCCTAGTTAAAGTAAGCTGGGAACAACACACTTCGTCTTCTTAGACCACCCCCAACATGAATAGTTACGTTGACCTCTCTCACTGAAGTCATCTCACTAAGAAAACAGAAGCTATTTCTATAAAACCACAGATTTCCTGGTCAATTTCTCAATTTTTCCCTCAAACTACAACAAAGCTTACAGCTAGAAGAAAGCATGAAGATCACGGAGTTCTCTTTTATCTTACACAGATTTGAAAATGAAGGCCAGAGAGAGAGAGAAAGTTACTTGCTCAGTGCACTTGTGGGTGAGCTGAGATTAGGCCTGGACGAGCCTGGTTTGTTTATCTGTCTGTTTGTTTTTGTGCAACACTAGCTCCCAGTTTCACCGCATGACTCCATTCGCTTCCGCTAGTTCCTATTTCCAACCACAACTGGCAGTGAGATGGGTCTGTTTCCAGTTCCTTAGGTCGAATTAAAAGAATTGATATCTACTATGTGTAAATTTGACATCCAAGTTATCAAAGAAAACCACATGAGCGTGTGCTTAAGGCTATATTTGGTTAAATATTTAGCAATTTGAGAAGATTAATGTTGCAGTAAGGATGTGTGTGTGTGTGTGTGTGTGTGGTGTGTGTGTGTGTGTGTGTGGTGTGTGTGACTCCCTTCTCTGTGCCTTGTTAGCTCCCATACTGATGTCATCGATCACTATTCTTTTTCTGTGACTTAACATTTGCTCGTTTTGTGTGTGTGCTTCAAGACTGGAAAACAGAGTGGTTTCTTTTGCCTAAGTCAGCTCTGGCATGGCTCTGTTTCTTTCCTCCCTTCTTTCTCTAATAAACTTTGTTTGAAAACTTTGGGAGAAAAAAAGGAAACTGAAGTTTATTTAGAAGTTAGAGAGAAAGAAGAGATTCACCTCCCCAAGGTAGGGGAGGGGGCCAAAGCTAGGAAAACATGACGCCCATAGCTCAAAGAGCCACGTGGCCAGACCAGAGTTTAGTAAGGCAGTGGCCTCGTTTTTTTCTTGACAAACCACCATCTATTACTGACATGGCTCGGAAGCTTGTATGTAGCATAGAACTACTCAGAGTAGGGCAAAGAGAATACCCTCCAGTGAGTTCCATTTATTACCTAGAGCCCACCTCATTCATGCCCAAGGTAATTCACCGCATTGCACATCTCGTGCTTTTTTAACCCTTCGCGTCGGTAGCAGCATCAGACCAGCAGGGGGCGCAGCGAGTGCACGTGCCAAAGCCATGGGTATTTTTGTAGCCTCTAAAAATCGGAGACAAGTGAGATACGTTATTTACTATATAAAGATCTTTTAAAATGGTTATAGAAGGTGCAATATTTGTTGTTGCTATTGTTGTTTTTTGAGCTGGAGTCTCACTCTGTCGCCCAGGCTGGAGTGCAGTGGAACGCTCACGGCTACCGCAACCTTGACCTGCTGGGCTCCGGCGATCCTTCCACCCCCGCCTGCCTAGGAGCTGGAACTACAGGCAGGCACCACATGATCAGCTAATTTTTTGGTTTATTGTAGGGGCAAGGACTCGTCAAGTTGTCCAGGCTGGTCTCTAACCTCTGGACTCAGGCAATCCTCTCTCCTCCGCCTCTCAAAGTGCTGGGATTACAGGCATGAGCCACCGTGCCTGGCCTCAATATTTGTTTTTAATTAATTAGCAAGTTTGTAATTTTTACAGGCAAAGCACAAATGCATTCTCATTATGAATTTATAGAAAATTCATAGACTACTGATGAAGGGAAAGTTACCTCGTTCCTAGCCTTCTTCCCTAGAGGTAACTTGTCAGCTTGTGTCTCTTTCCTGACTTTTTTCAATGCACAAAAAATTTATAATGTACCTAGAAATATAAATATTTTTTCATAAATGGGATCACACTATATTATTTTATAATTTATATTTTCCACCTAATACATTTCAGGCTTCTATGCATGTATACATATATTTATCTGATTTCATTACAAAATCACTGCCTAGGATTTTATTGAATGAATATTCTATGGCTTATTTAATCATATATATATATATGATTATATATATATATATCTTTTTTAATTTTAATTTTAATTTTTTGAGTCACTCTCTCACTCTGTCAACCAGGCTGGAGAGCAGTAGCACAATCACAGCTCATGACAGCCTCAGACTTCTGGGCTCAGGTGATTATTCTGCCTCAACCTCTCAAGTAGCTGGGACTACAGGCGCACAGTACCATACCTGGTTAATTTTTTTTATTTTTCTAGAGAAAAGGTCTTGCTATGTTGCCTAAGGCTGGTCTTGAACTCCAGGTCTCAAGCAATCATCTTGCCTCAGCCTCCCAAAGTGTTAGGATTACAGGTGTGAGCCCCCACGCCTGACCAATAATCTTTCTATTGAGACTTTTGATTGTTTTTCAGTTAGCCTCTGTCACAAACAGTGGAATCGTGATAATGTATGCTTCTCTAGATACTTAGCTGAGAAGGTATAGCTTTTAATCTTTTCTAGGTAATGCTTTTGGAAATATATATACATATATATGTTTTAATTATTTAGAAAAACATGAAACAGGGTCAGACTAGAGGGGTGCCACGTGACTCAAGAATTCATAGTCGGTAATAATGAGAGCACTGTGGTCTGGCTGTCAACCGTCCCAGCGGGAGGATGCTGGTGACGTGGACACACAGCTATGTCCACTCACCTCGCAGCTGCAGTCTACACAGTAGCTCATTTGACTCAGCATCAAACCCCCAGAGTACTGACAATCCAGTGTCTGCTAAGAAGAAAAGTTCTTTCTTTATGTCTGAAATGGAATGGTGTGACCACTGCAGGCAGCCAGTAAAATGAAAAGAGGGCTGGAGCGAGCAGGCTGGAGCATTCTGATTGGCAGATGTGCCCATAGCTGTGCACTAGAGACAGCAGTCGGTGGTGGAGTGGCTTTGGTTCCTCCCGTGTGATGTATTCTTGGTGTTTGCAGTTGGCTGTCCAATCCCTGTTCATCAGACTGCGCACCCGACCCCGGAGCAGATTGAAAAGTTGCACCAGACCTACATGGAGGAGCTCAGGAGACTATTTGAAGAGCACAAAGGGAAGTATGGTATTCCAGAGCACGAGACTCTCAGTTTTAAATAACTTGACTCTCATAAGGAATAAAGGAGGAGAAGAGAATCTCTCAGCAAGAGAATCAATATTTTACATACGTTTTATTTTTTTGCTTTTGACTGTGGAATCGAATTTGCAACTGATAAGTGTTACTTATGGGGTTGGATGTTGATTTTTATCTGTGGTAAATAAAACCAGAGTAGATGACTATAGGATAATCTACTTATCAAACAGATGACTACAAGATTTGTTTAATCATCTTCCTCGCTTAGGAGATCTAAATGATTTTACAGGTTATGAAGGTTTAGAATGATTCCTGGGCTCTGAAAAAAATGAAAGCTTTGAAAAATAATTAAATATCACAATTACTTAAGGTAATGTTTTCACTAAGCATGACAACTGGTGTTCAGCACAGCTGGGACATTCAGAAAACAGTGTGTAAAATAATTTGTCATAGAGACCTAGAGGAAATACTTTTTTTCCCCTGCTTGAACAGGTCATTTATTAGTGAATAATGATAATTTTTATACTTAGATTATGTGATCCTTTTGGTCATGTCAACAACACAATTTTATACAATAATGCAGAATTTTAGTGCCATTTTTGAAATGGAGTGAATCCGCCATATGGAAACTTGTGTGGATAAGAGCATGTCTCCTCGTTTCTATTCGTGCTTAGAAACATGCTCATTTGCGTGGACAAGGAAGTTTATTTGGAAGACATGGTTTTTTGCACATGGCTCAGGATCCTGGAAATTCCACAAGGTTTTCATGTTAACAAGAATAGTTTTAACTTTATCCCCAGATGGCCTTTTCATTGTAAGACAAACTACGAAAGAAAGTCTCCTCTCTGGTGAGATGTGGCCAGTTCACAGCTGACTGGGCGAATGAGTCTTCTCTGAACCAGAATGAACAAGGACCATGCTCTTCCTGCTTACTGATGTCTCCCTATTGCCTGGGTCAGCTCATGGCCCTTAGTAGGCACAAAACAAGTACTTGTGTGATGCATGTATTTATAGTTGAATATGCAAACAAACTTTGCCATAAAGAGGAGAATTTTGCCAGGTACAGTGGCTCACGCCTGTAATCCTAGAATTTTGGGAGGTGAATGTGAGAGGATCGACTGAACTCAGGGGTTTGAAACCAGCGTGCACAATTTGACCACACCTCGTCTCTACAATAAATTGAAAAATTAGCTGGGCATGGTGGCATACACCTTGAGTTCCAGCTACTTGGAAGGCTCAGGTGGAAGGATCACCTGAACCCAGAAGGTTGAGGCTCCAGTGGCCATGAATGTGCCACTGCACTCCAGTCTGGGTGACAGAATGAGACTCTGACTCAAAAAAAAAGAAAGGAAAACTTTTAAAGCTATACCACAGGATGAAACCTGTGATAACACCTATTTTCTGAAGGAGATAATTTGCTACTCTGATCGTCCCAACCAAGTAATCAACAATACTGTAGGCTGATTTGTAGGGAGCAAATCCAAAGTTTTCTGAAAATTAGTCACTAAGTGTTAAGCAACTAGTCAGTCAGTAAGTAAAAGAGTGTCTAGTTTCCAAACAATCTCCATTGCTAGGTGTTCGCTTCTGTGCCTTCTCAACTTTAGATGTTTGTGGGCAACTTCGTGAGTTGCCTTCTAACTTATTGGTAATATAGCTTCAGGCTTCTAGTTTTTAAACATTAAACTTAGGACTGGAGCCTGGATTAGGTTCACGTGCAGCAAAACAAAATCACGCTGGGTAATGCCTTGAGTAGGAAAATATTTCACCCACAAAAAAATGGAACCTTTTCAACTATTGTACATGAAGTTGTTTTGGCCTGAATGCCTTTGATTTCACACTAGTTGAGCAACCCAGGAGTTCGTTGACCCATGGGCTTGAAACTAGTTCAGTTTTTTGGTCAAAGCAGGACCTTTAAGTCTCAAAACTCATGAATTTTATCATTTTAGAGAAACTTATTAAAAACCCCTGCTACATAATTTTTGACAATTTCACGGAGGTATGAATTTTAGCCTTATACTTTGCAGTGAGGAGACCATACTGACCATCCAGCATCAGCTTTGTTATCTAGTAGGGAGCTAAAGCCCCTGCTCAGTAAAGCACAGGCATTAAACATGACAAAAGTTTACTTTCATGTCGTGAATTTATCTAGAATTTTGCCATTTAAAAAACCTAGACATAAACAGCTTTAGTTTTCACATCCATCAAATGTTACTTTTCAGTACATATGGCAGGGGATAGGTCTCTTCACATCTTATCATCTCCAGAGGTCCTACTTCAGCCATGCCAGAAGTCTTTTTTTTTTTTTGGTCAGGATCTCACTCTGTTGCCCAGGTCAGAATGTGGTGACT
The DNA here is from genome assembly GCF_000164805.1 of Carlito syrichta. Classification (NCBI taxonomy): domain Eukaryota; kingdom Metazoa; phylum Chordata; class Mammalia; order Primates; family Tarsiidae; genus Carlito; species Carlito syrichta. The sequence goes on along the minus strand of NW_007245264.1, from coordinate 397,899 downwards.
TGATCATGACTCGCTATAGCCTCAGCCTCCTGGGCTCAGGCTATTCTTCCCCCTCAACCTCCCGAGTAGCTGAGATTACAGATGCATGCCACTGTACTTGGCTAATTTTTAAATTTTTTTTTTTGTAGAGACGAGATCTCGCTTTGTTGCCCAGGCTGGTTTTGGACGCCTGGGCCCAGGCATTCCTCTTGCCTCGGCCTCCCTACTTGCTGTGATTACAGGCATGAGCCACCGCGTCCGGCCAAAAGTCTTTTCATATACTCAAAGCATAGTTGTAAGTTCCATATAGTCCTGCAGATTGCAAATGAATTTTTTGATGCGAATGTTTGCTACCACACAAATGTAAGCCGTAGATGGTACTCATTAGTATGGCTTGACAGATCTATTGTAAAGGTTCCCGTCTATGATGCGATTGCACATACACTTAACGTAGCAAACCAAAACAATAACAACAAGAGAAATAACCCTAGCTCACTGAAAGAGAAACTGGATCTGTTGCCTTGGGAAAATAAGTATGCGTGCCGTTTGATTTGGACACTTCTTCCCCCCTGTGTTTCCACTGCACACTGGGTGCAGCTGAGTCATTTCCTTTGTGTTGCAGGATGAAGTGCATGAAATCAGTGGTAACCAGCTAAATCTATTATGTTCACATTGAAAGGTATAGCTCCAGTGCTTATAAGAGGCAGCCAGTTTTGCTCTTTACATAGGGGAACCGTGATAAGGGCTGCTCAATGTTTTAAGGCCAATTCTTTGCCACTACTAGGAAAGCAATCCAAGTGTGTCTACTTTATGGATGATGGTGAACTGGTTAGAATGTCCACACATCTGTAACTTTTCAAACTACCTCACTGAGGCAGGCTACCAAAGTTTTTGATAAATATGATAATAGTTTTGGGGTACATTAACTCTGTATTCTTTTCCTTTGACAGGAGACACTGTTTTCTCTTTTGTTTTGTTTTACTTGAATCAGGGTCTCACTCTGTTGCCCAGGCTGGAGTGCAGTGGCATGATCACGATGATGAAGCTCACAGCAGCCTCAACTTTCTGGGCTCAGGAGATCCTTCCACCTCAGCCTCCCAAGTAGCTGGAACTATAGGCGTGTGTCACCATGCCTTGCTAATTATTATTATTATTATTATTTTGTAGAGACGAGATCTCACTATGTTGCCCAGGCTGGTCTCAAATTTCTGGGCTCAAGCAGTCCATCCTCCTTGGCCTCCCAAAGTGTTGAGATTACAGGCGTGAGCCACCATACTTGACCCAAGATATACTGTAAATAGGATTTGCTGATTGGTTTTTCTTTGGCAATAGCCAAAGATGGCTAGTTTTCATATTTTTGTTTTATAATCAAAATGTCAAAATATCTATTTATGGGGCTGAAGGAATTACTTTGAGTAGAATTTGTATATCTTTCCGAGGGAGAAAAACAAGACAGCTTCAAAAATAACCAACCAATGGCTCTGGTATCTCTAGCTTGACAAATTCAGAAGCAGTTCTTTGTATTTAAAACAGAAGGATTACTCTGATACCTTATATTTTGATGGTCACAAGTAGTCCTTCCCAAATGCCTTCAGCTTAGTGCCTTAATATCTTATATGGAAAGGAGAAATTTTACCTCAATCCATAGTTAACCCATAGAATGGAATGAGCTCCTCAGCAGCAGAACCTGTCTTGTTTGTGTTTTGATCCTGACCCCAACAGAGCAGGCTTTCCGCAGTCTCTCATTGAATGTCTGTGGCTCTAACCTGGATATTTGATGGAGCAAGTCAAAGGAACCAAGTTTTAGAACTAGAAGGGACTTCATCATCTGTGCAATCATTCCTTCTGCAGATGAAGCAGTCGAACCCCAGTGAGGTTTAATGTGGGTTGAATGTGACTCCATGTTCCCATTACTCTGTCCTAGATTAAGCAGGAGACTGAGTCTGTGATTGTTGATTAATTAACTTAAGACTCCTCCTATAAAACAGCAGTCTCAAAAAAGTAGAGTATGATTAAAAATCCACTTGAAGGGATTAAACAACTTTGAAGCAAGCTCTGTGTTATTGGCATTGAGAACATTTTTCTTTTTTGAGGCGGGTACACCACATTGTTGGTTTTTCCCTTTTGCAAGAGCTATTTTAGTGATCTGTCTTGGGCCAAGTCCAAGTTTTCAGTAATAAGTTTAGCCACAAGAGTCTTGTGTATTGGAGCAATGGATAAGGCAAGGTGCCTTATGCCCGGGCTGACTGATGGACCCAGAAAAGGAGCTTCCCTATGAGTCATGTTATGTCATTAGTGCAGGCCAAAGCAATGCCGTCACTCAGGCAGAGATGGAAGTAAAGCTTCTATCACCCCATGAAAGCCCTAAGCCCCGAGTCCATTCTGGCTCCCATCACACCCAGCCAAATTATCACAGCTGCTTTTTAAAAATAGTTCTTAGATTCTAGTTAAGAATCATCTTACGCCCTCTTGAGAACAGAGGTCAACTTGATGCTCTTTGCATTTGCAAGGGCTGCGTAATTCTCTCTGATTCCATTTTCAGACCAGCTTGGAGCCTTCGATCTTTCTGGTTGGATTCCAAACCCTGCAGTGTGGGTGTGTGATGATGTCGGGACAGCCAGAGAACTTAGCTGCTCTACTCTTGTCTACTCTCCAGCCTTCTATTTTGGATAGTCCTTAGCCTCGGGTCTTCTGCTAACTGGCTAGATGAACTGGGCTCAGTCCCCATGTAAATAGAGCTAGGAGTGAATGATCTCCGAGGTCCCATGGCCTCTGCCTGGCCTTTAATCTGTAAGGCAGTGACATCTCGTTGGAGGTGTAGATTTATCTGACATCTCTGCTTTTTCTTTTACCATCCTTCCTTGTTTTGTTCTTCCAAGAAAAGCAGTGAGTTGAGATGAGTCTCACTCTCTTAGTGTATATGAAACACAAATTACTCCTGGAATTTCTCCAGGATCACAGTGACCATTAGGCATGTGTTTCTAAGAAATAATTTAATTCTCTAAATAAAAATAGAATAAATTTATTGAAGAAGCTTCCTCCTTTATATCATTCAAAACTATGGGACAGGACAAGTACAGTGACCCAGTCCTGTAATCCCAGCACCTTGGGAGGCAGAGGCAAGAGGATTGCCTGAGCCCAAGGGTTCGAGACCAGCCTGGGCAACTTGACAAGACCTTGTTTCTACAATAAATAATAATAATAATAAATTAGCCGAGCATGGTGGTACGTGCCTGTAGTTCAAGCTACTTGGAAGGCTGAGGCGGAAGGATTGCCTAAGTTCAGCAGACTATGGTGGCCATGAGCATGCCACTGCACTCCCAACATGGACAACAGAGTGAGACTCCAATTCAAAAAAAAAAAAAAAAAAAAACGACCCCAAATCTATGGAATAACACAATTCTTTACTTGTTACAACCTTTAGAGAAGAAAGTGAATTTTGATATTTTCTATATGATGTGAGTTGCTGTGTGTTTATTAAAAACTCTCAATTTGTGAAAGTTTTGACCAATAAATGGGTTTTTATGCTTGAATGATAATGTGTGAGTGTGATTTTTAACCTGGATAGTGTTTTTCATTTTCTACACCTTGGCAAGGCTGAATTAATTTAGACTTTGTGATGGATTTTGGCAAGGGAATTGCAACAGAATTGTGAGCATTGAATATTTTCATACTCAAGAGTCAGTACTTTAAATTATCTTGACGGGACAGTAGACAAAACAGAAAGCAGGGGCAGGGCCAACTGAAAACTGCAGGTGGACAGGAATGAAAGAAGAATGAGTGGCAAGAGGAAACGGAAGCCAGCCAACTGCCTTGGTCTCATGTGGTTGGAATAGCAGTGAGGCTTCTTTGATTCAGAAACATTCAAATACAGGTAGAAAGCTTATAGATTACAAATCAAGTCTCTTTTGGGGTGATGAAAAATGTTAAAATTAATCATGACGAGGTTGCACAATGCTGGGAATATCCTAAGATCCCTAAAACATTTCCAATGAGTGCATTTTCTGGTATGTGGATCTTAATAAAGCTGTTGTATATGGTCAAGTCAGCCATATACTTACCAAAATAATGGAAGAGGCTAAAAATGAAATTCTTTTTTTTGTATGTGACAAGAAATAAAATTGCCTCCCTTTGAATACTAACACCATGTACCACAAAGTTTATGCCTTAATTTTTGAGACCCGTTAGTGTTTTTGGTGTTCATTATCAAAATAAGTGTTTCCAGTATTCTTTTTTTTTTTTTTGAGTTGAAGTCTCACTCAGTCACCCAGCCTGGAGTGTAGTGGCATGCTCATGGCCACTGCAGCCTCAACCTGCTGGGCTTAGGGGATGCTTCTACCTCAGCCTTCCAAGTAGCTGGAACCGCAGACTCGTGCCGCCACACCCGGCTGATTTTTTGACTTATTGTAGAGACAGGATCTTGCCATGTTGCTCAGGATGGTCTCAAATCCCTGAGCTCAGGCAATCCTCTCACCTCCACCTCCTAAAGTGCTGGGATTACAGGTGTGAGCCACTGCGCCCAGCCCAGTACTCTTTTAAAAGTATTTTATTGGCTGAAAAACATGCTGTTCTATTATTGTGTAAAATTCTGCTTGACTTTAATTTTTTCCAGTATCTGATTAGCATAATACGAAATATATAAAACATACATTATAAAACATAGATGGAGAAAAACAGTAGTCAATATTTGCCAACCATCTATAATTTACCAGATACAGGGCTAAATACTTTATGTACCTTATGACATTTCGTTCTTAAAATGGCCCTATGAGTTTGGTACTATTTTTAACCTGTAGGCTGGGGCTCAGAGGAATTAAAAACTTTACTTGAGGTGACCCCAATGCTGGTTGGTAAAACTCAGACACAACTATAACAGGTCTTCTGGCCAGAGCCCATGCTCTGGGTGTGGGACTCAAGAACCAAGTAATCACACACTAACTCGCTGTGTGATTTCTGGGTAGGTAGCCACATACCTTTCATCTATTAAAGGGGAGGGTGGGACAGGAACGTTCTTTATTCTAAAGCCATTTCAGAACACCCTCCCTCCCCTAAACCCAGGGGGCACAGCAACCACCCTCAGCACCGAAAACAACACAATGGTAAAATGTTATGTGCACCACTAAAAGGACAGAGCAAAAGCGTTTCATAAATGGTTTATCATTTGTTGTTAAAGTCAAGCATTTAAAAAGAGCACCTGCTTGGTTAAAAGCCTTCAATTTTTATTTTTATTTTTTTATCTTTTTGTAGTTAGTACAGTACACAGAGCATTAGTGGGGGGAAGATTGTTTTTCCAAAACTGTTATTTTATTTATTTTTTTTTTTGAGTTAGGGTCTCACTCAGTTACCCAGGCTGGAGTGCAGCGGCATGGTCACAACAATCACTGCTCATGGCGGCCTCGACCTCTTGGGCTCAGGTGATCCTTCCACCTCAGCATCCCGAGTAGCTGGGACTACGGGCGCGCACCTCCTTTTTTTTTTTTTTTTTTTTTTGGTAGAGACGAGGTTTCGCTATGTTGCTCAGGCTGGTCACGAACTCCTGGACTCAAGCAATCCCCTCACTTCAGCCTCCCGAAGTGCGGGGATTTCTGATGTGAACCACCGCGCCCGGCCTGTATTTGATTTCCGGGTGTTCTGGGGTTTATTGGGGGCCGTGGGGCCCTGGAAGAAGGTGTCGGGCCTCTTGGTGGTAAAGCGCGGCGTGTGCTGGCGACGCAGGACAGGGTGGGGCAGCGGGAACGTGAACTTGGAGTCGTGGAACCGCGTGACCCCCGGCGGGCGGCCCTTGCGGGCTGCGGTCTCCCCCCACCCCGTGATTGGGAGGGCGCGGGCACGGGCGCGGTGCCGGACGCGCGTGTCTCGGGAGCCCTGGGGGCCGGCGCCCGCGCTGGTCAAATCGCGGGACTGGCGGCACCTGTCGTGGGTGCCACTGCGCGAGTCCTAGCGCAGCCAGCTGCCGAAGTTCTTCGCCCGCGGGGGGGACTTCTGGAACACCTGCCCGCGGCAGACGATCTGCCCTCCCCGGAGGGCATCGTCTTCTCCAGCTGGGACACAAAGTACCAGAAGCGGGACTCGACCCCGTGGTTGGGGGAGAAGACGCACGTGCGGTACACGGGGGGGGTGTGGCACTTGGGGGGTGGGCAGGCAGCGCCCCACCACCTTGTACTCCCGCAGTG
>NW_007245264.1:348556-391727 GCF_000164805.1 Carlito syrichta | reverse complement strand
GTCTCACTCTGTCGCCCAGACTGGAGTGCAGTGGGCCGCTCCCGGCCACCGCAGCCTCGACCTGCTGGGCTCCGGCGATCCTTCCGCCTCAGCCTTCCCAGTAGCTGGAACTACAGGCACGCGCTACCATGCCCGGCTAATTTTTTGATTTATTGTAGAGATGAGAGGTCCCGCTGCCCAGGTGGGTCTTGAACCCGTGGACTCAGGCGATTCACTCACCTCAGCCTCCCAAAGGCGGGGGATTACAGGCTGAGCCACCGAGCCCGGCTCCGGCCTGTATTTGAAAATTCATTTTATTTCTTGTGTGTGTTTCTACATGACTTTAAACACTTTTTGCCATAAGAAGTTGCCACATGTTTCAGATTTAAGAAGAAACTTAACCCGGTGTGACATATTCCTTGGCTTCTCCAGTTCTCTGACATCTTTAAAAATTCTAGATGGAAAGGAAATTCAATCCTTAGTTTGACCCGGCGTTGACATTTTATGTGATGCTGAAAAGAAGGAATGCTGTCATGTCTCCTAAATTGGTTGATGATATAAGAACAGGATCACAGATTTTGTAATTTCTAATGGACTTGATTTTTTTTTTTTTTTTGAGAGTTGGAGTCTCACTCTTGTGGCCCAGGCTGGAGTGCAGTGGCATGGTCAGGGCCACCACAGACTCAACCTGCAGGACTTAGGCGATTCTTCTGCCTCAGCCCTCCAAGTAGCTGCAGCCACAGATGCAGGCCACCACGCTGAGCTAGTTTTTGTGATTTATTGTAGAGAGGAAGTCTCACCAAGTTGTCCAGTCTTGTCTGGAATCCCCAGGCTCACACCATCTTCTCTCCTCGGCCTCCTAAAGTGCTGGGATTACAGGCTAAGCCACCACGCCCAGCTGATTTTAACATAACATTGAACCTGTGACTATAGAATTTTCAGTCATATCAAAAAATGGTAGCAGGATTTGTAGAAGAGTTTATGTATTACATACACAACTGGTGCTGCCTGAGTGAAAAGTGATCTTGGAATTGGTACCCACTGAGGGAGAGTGTAGCTTCTTGTGACTCCTGCTTTATAAGTTTAAACTCTCCCTACTGATGTACTAGGATAAGAATTTTTGTTATTTACCTGATTACTGTTATGGATTCACTATCTCTTACCTAGACAGCTAGACGGCTGAAAATTTGGGGAAATGCTTAAAGTTCATTTCTCTCCAGTATTTTTTGGGGGGGACAGAATCTTACTCTGTCTCCCAGGCTGGAGTGCAGTGGCACGCTCACAGCCACAGCCTCGACCTGCTGGGCTCGGGCGATCCTTCCACTTCAGTCTTCTGAGTAGCTGGAACTACAGGTGCGCACCAACACACCGAGCTAATTTTTTTTTTTTTTAATTGTAGAGGTGAGGTATCACCAAATTGGCCAGGCTGGTCTCAAACCCGTAGGTTAAGGTAATCCTCTCGCTCCTGCCTCCCAAAGTGCTGGGATTGCAGGCGTGAGCCACTGCGCCTGTCTGCCCCTTGGTATTATGCCAAGTTGACAGGTGTTATTATAGCAACTAGTCCAAAGATCAAATAGCCAAGTGAAAACAGAATAGCAGAATTGTTTTGGTTCAGCTCTGCATAGGCAAAGGGACCCTTAGAACTATGTAGCTCCACTGTTATTGTTGAGCATTCCATGAAACAAACCATCAGGATGAGTTGACGATAATCACTGAATTTAAATGTTTAGATTACAGAGCTTACGCAAAGCAGTGTGTCCAAATGGTCATTTGTGGCCAGAGAAAACACTTTTCATAAGGAACTGTTGATATTGTGCTTTTGAATCTCTCTGAAGCGCTTACCACATCCTTTTGGCCTGTCTTTATTGCAGAAGTTATTTCCCTTTCCACATCTTGATAGGCTTAGAAACTGCCCCAGGGCCATTATTTCAAAGGAGACATTTACTTTCTTTCCATCCCGCCTGTGATTTCTCTTTGCTCTGGTCTCTAGTTTTTGGGAGACATGGGGATGCAGTGACTTCAGTCTGATCCCCTATCTGGGGTCTGTAATGGGTTTTCTGCTAATTCCCTCAGTTCCACCAGGAATGTTTCAATGCCAGAATTACTTGGCAAGGATCTGCTGAAGAGTGACTTTCAGCTTTGTTTGTGGTTACTAGATTCAACTGGAATTTCCTGCATCTCCCTACGATTCAAAGGTTCTTGTGGAGGGGCTGTAAGGTGTGTTTCTGCCAGTAAATTTAGAAAGTCTGGATGCAGCGTAGAGGAGGATGGTCAGGGTCCGGTTCTGCAGAACAGCCTCCCAGTGGCTTTGAGTTGAATCATTGTGACCAAGGACTGACTGGGTAAAATATCCAAGGAATGGGACACGCACGCTTCCCTCTTGAGCTCATACTTAGAGAAGTGTTTCATGAGAGAGAGAATGAAGAAATTGTCATAAAAGCAGTACCAACCCAGTACTTTGGGGGTTTGGAGAGATTCATTCTGGCTGGGTGACCTGGAAGAGTGTCATGGAGGGAATGGAATCGACTTGGGCACGCAGGGATGAGGAAGACTTAGATGAACATTAAGAGAATGCAGATAGGTGATCAACTTGTCGTGGCTTGCTGGGACTTTTCTGGTTTTAGCAGCAAAAGCTCCTGTCCTAGGAAACCCTGCTCGGTCCCAGACAAAGTGGGACGGTTGGTCATCGTAGGCAAACAACATCATATAACCCTGGTATTCCATGCCCAGCTAGCAGCTCTTTCCACCTTTGGAAAGGACGGTAGGGAGACTTTATTTTTTATGTTCCAGAGAGTAGCTTTTAAAGTAATTTTTAGAAAATGAATAATTCCAGCTTAACTATATATCCTTGATACCCTGAAATTTCCCAGTTACTTGAGATTCAGTGTGAAAGATGGGGCAAGCTTCTTGAAGGTCTCCGTACTAGTTGATGAGATTTTGTTGTGAGTTTTTCTTAATGCACTGTCTTGGCTGAGTAGCCTCACATTTAACTACAGTGACTTTTCCCTAAGAGTCTGAGTCTTATGGCGAGGGATCTTCTGTGATTGTGCCATTTTCTTCTGGCTTTCAGTTTCTCTTTCTATCTCCTATATGTATAACATTTTTTTTTTTTTTTTTTTGAGTTGGAGTCTCACTTGGTCGCCCAGACTGGAGTGCAGTGGCCGCTCCCGGCCACCGCAGCCTCGCCTGCTGGGCTCCGGCGATCCTTCCGCCTCAGCCTTCCGAGTAGCTGGAATTACAGACATGTGCTACCACGCCCGGCTGATTTTTTGATTTATTGTAGAGATGAGGTCTCGCTGCCCAGGCGGGTCTCGAACCCGTGGGCTCAGGCAATTCACTCACCTCAGCCTCCCAAAGGCGCGGGATTACAGGCTGAGCCACCGAGCCCAGCGTATAACATATTTTTGATGAAGGTGTGCCTAGACCCAGTGACTCTGGAACTCAATATATACTTAGAAGTATGAAATATTAGGAAGTAACCTAATCTTTATGCAGCATTTAATTTAAATTTTTGTTTTGTTCTGCTTTTTACTTGTTAAAAATGTTTATATTTAAATCTTATTTATTTGTATCTTGTTCCCCAAAGGACTACAGATGGAATAGCTGTTACAGATTTCACGATCTAAATTTGCCACTTTTGGAACCTAATAAAAATGAAAATTGAATATAAGAGTATTCCAACTGAATACTCACAATAATAAAATTATCTCTCTAAAAAGAAGACACACTGAGTAGTGGGAATTAGCAATCGTTAATACGTTTACATCTTTGCCACAGTTAATCAGTACATTTAATCTTGGAACACAACTTCTTAAATTTGTTTTTATTCCCTCCTAATCCAAGTACCTTGGCAGATTCAATTTAGGCCGAGGTTGAACTCCCCTCAATTGGAATCTGGGGTTATGTGACCATAATCAAGTTCCTAAAGAAATGGAAAGTTTCCCATGAGAAACATCTGTCTAAATTATTCTCTCTTCAGTGACCATTGTTGAGACTAGGTTTAGAAAAACTGTAGAGCACCAACTCCAGAGACAAGAATGCATTGGATCTTTGACCAGCAATGAATTGGATAGGAATGCTGTCAACCCCATGCTTGTTTCAGAAGGGTGGCAAAAATTGTCTTCACAGCTCCAAATATTACAACTGTATGTAAGGAAGGAAGAAGGAGAAAGGAGACCACTTTCACTTTTTATTTGGGAGTCATTCTTCTTTCCCAGAATTCCTCTTGCAGACTTTCCTTGACATCTCATTAGTCAGAATTGGGTCACATGGGTCACTCTCAGCTACAGCTACATCTGGGGAAGAATTTTACTTTCCATTCTCTCTTGCAGGGGTCCGCAGACTTTTTCTGTAATGACTAAGATGGTAAATATCTTAGACTTTACAGTCCATTTGGTCTCTGTTCCAGCTGCTCAACTCTGCCATTATTGTGCAAAGGCAGCCATAGATAATATATAAGTGAATGAGTGTGGCTGTTTTCCAATAACATTTCATTTATGGACACTGAATTTTAAATTTCATATAATTTTCATGAAATATGTTTTTACTTTTGATCTTTCTTTAGTAATTTAAAAATATGAAAACCATTCTTAGCTCGCAGGCTATCCAAGCACAAGCAGCCTGCTGGATTTGTGCCATAGTGTGTCAGCCCCGGCCCCATGTGTGAGAGGAGGGTTGGAGTGGCTTGGAGGCCCACCCACAGTGCTGCCGCATACAGACTCTGGGCCTTGAATATAGAATATTGGGAAGTGACGACAAGCTTTCTCTACCAGACCCACTTTAATTTTCCTGAGATCAACAAGAAAAGCCTGTTTCCAAATCATGTTCTTTGTCATGAACAAATTAAAGTTTACCAGATACCTTTAACACAAAAATCTGCAGTGCGGATCTCCCAGGCCAAGAGACTTTATGTATTTTATATATTTTGTTTTACGTTGTCCTATAGTGCTTACAAAGCTGGATCAAACTCTACCTGAGAAAACTCTAGAACAGAGTCTAGACCTGTAACCCGAACATTAATTGACACATAGCATAGATTTTTGCATAATTGCTCTATTTGCATAAGCTTCATGAAAATTCTAGAGATAAAACTGCCCTAGGTACTATTTAAAACAGGAGAGTGATATATTAGATATGTTGATCTAATGATTAGTTTTGAACATATCTCTCAAATGCGACTTGTTCATTTTCTTAGAAACTTTTTGTTTTTGAACCTGACAATTTTATAACTATAGTATGTGTATGTATAGTATTTGTCTATAAATATAAATGTATATGAATAAATAATATATTTGTAGTCTATATGGTTTATATAATTATAATATAATCATACAACATTATAAGTATAATGTAATAATGTAGCTATACACATAGTATATATACATACATATATGGCATATATACATAATAACAGTCTTGTTAAAGAAAATAAATTTACTAGGTGGCATAGCCAAAAAGTCTAGGGATTCAGGCATGGATCCAGATACTCGAAGGCTATCTTCAGAATGCAGTCTTGTTCCATCGTGCCTCTCCTCTTTCCACTGTGGAGACTTCACTCTTAGACTCCCTTCGTGGTGGTAATATGAACACCAGCAGCTGCAAGCACCCATTCTTCAAGGTCAGCATTCCCAGAGCAAGAATAGTTTCTCTTTTCCCTAGGATTGGGTCTCATCGAACTGACTTGGATCATGTGTCCACCCTGAACTATGGTCAAGAGGCTGGAATACGCTGACTGGTCTGGCCTGGTATGAGCTGTGTGGTTGAGTGTACCCTCAAGAGCTAGGAATACAGTGGGGCAGGCTGGTTTTTCTGGACCACATGGACTGAGTATAGATTAGTGGTTCTTCAACAAAGGAAAATCAGGGTGTATGAAACCCGGAAAGACAAAAACTATAATAACATTTATATTAGACTTTTTTTTTTTTTTTTTTTTTAGTCAGAGTCTTACTCTGTTTCCCAGGCTGGAGTGCAGTGGCAAGCTCACGGCCACCACAGTCTCGATCTACTGGGCTTAGGTGATCCTTCCACCTTAGCTTTTCAAGCAGCTGGAAAGATTTTTTGATTTATTGTAGAGATGAGGTCTTGCCAAGTTGTCCAGGCGGGTCTCAAACCCCTGGGCTCAGGCAATCCTCTCACCTCAGCCTCCCAAAGTCCTGGGATTATAGGTGTGAGCCACCATGGCTGGCTAGACTTTTTTTTTTTTTTTTTTTTTTTTTTAAGTTGGAGTATCACTCTGTCACCCAGGCTGGAGTACAGTGGCATGATTATGGCTCACTGCAGCCTTGACTTCCTGGGCTTAGCCTCAGCCTCTTGAGTAGCTGGGAGTACAGGTGCATGACACCGTGCCTGGCTAGTTTTTTTTATTTTTTGTAGAGACAAGGTCTTGCTATGTTGCCTAGCCTGGTCTTGAACTCCTGGACTCAAGCAATCCTCTTGCCTGGGCCTCCCAAAATGCTAGGATTACAGGTGTGAGCCACCATGACTGGCCAGATCTGACTTTTTTTTTTTTTCTAGTTGTAGTCTCACTCTGTTGCCCAGGCTGGAGTACAGTGGCATGCTCATGGCCACTGCAGCCTTGAACTGCTAGGTTCAGGCGATCCTTCCACTTCAGTCTTCCAAGTAGCTGGAACTACAGGAGCTCGCTACCACACCTGGCTAGTTTTTTGAGTGGAGACGATGTCTTGCCAAGTTTCCCAGGCTGGTCTTAAACCCCTGGTCTCAGGCAATCTTCTCCCCTCAGCCTCCCAAAGTACTGGGATTACAGACTTGAGCCACCATGTCCGGCCACATCTGACTTTTAATAAGAGTCACAAAGACTCAAAGAAAATGAATGTGGGAAGAGCAAATTATAGGAATATAAAGAAAATGTTTTACGGTAAGTTGGACAAGGCCAGTGGCTCATAATCTTGGCAATGTGTCAGAAAAATCTAGGTAGTTAAAAAAGAAGATTCGTGTACTATACCTGAGATTCACGGAATGAGAATTTTTGAGAGTGTGGTCTGAGATTCTGTATATCTTTAAATCACCCCAAGCAATAGGACTGCAACTTATCCATAGACTCTCTGTGTCAACCATTGAACAGGGTTGCATTAAAATAGAGGCTTGGCTGCCAAGAGACATCAGTCTACAGAGGCCTGACCAAGAAGTCATTCATTTCTCACATAGTGGTCTGGAGGTGTATGGTCCTGGATGGCATGTGGCTCTACTCTGTGTGTTCTTCAAAGACCCAAGTTTCTTCCACCTTGTTGTTCCACCATCCCCTAGGGTGTTGTCCTACCTGTGGAATTGAAGCTGGCTGCTACTACTACATGGGGAAACAGAAGGAGAGAATCAGAGAGCAGAGTTGTACACTAAGGCCAAGGCTCAGAGGTGGTCCACATCGCTTCCACTTTCACTACATTGGCCTGCACATAGTACATGGTGCAGCAAGCTGTGAGGGAAACTGGGAAGTATAGTCTTTCTCTTACCTAAGACATAAAAATATTTTTTGTCAGGCTGGACACAGTGACTCACGCCTATAATCCCAGCACTTTGGGAGGCTGAGGTGAAAGGATTGCCTGAGCCTAGGAGTTCGAGACCAGTCTGGGGAACTTGGCGAGATGTCATCTCTACAATAAATCAAAAAATTAGCTGGGCATGATGGCGTGTGTCTGTAGGTCCAGCCACTTGGAAGACTGAGGTGGGAGGATCACCTGAGTCGAGCAGGTTGAGGTTGTGGTGGCTGGGAATATGCCACTGCACTCTAGCCTGGGTGACAGCATGAGATTCTAAATAAAAAAAAAATTTTTTTGTCTTGTTTCTCTAAACACACACAAATATATACAACTAGTAAGATGGGCATATGCCCAGCTAAAATTGGACACCTAGAAGTTAAACATTCATAACTTTCAGGTAAACATCATAAACTGAATGCTTGCACTGTTATTTCTTCCTTCTTTAAACTCCAATGAAATGAGAAGAAAGGAATACATATGGTAAAAAGTAAAAAAAGTCTCAAAGAGAATAAGAGAGGAGTAAGAAGAGACAGTGATGTCAACACTGTTTTGCAAGACGGAAAACAAATAGACAAATGGAATCTGACTTGGCAGAACAGAAAAAAACAGAAACTTAATGTCAGAGAGAGTTGAAGGGGAGAGTCCAATAAGAAGTGAGCCGATTTCCACTGCAGAATCTTGGAAATGCCAAGCTGTGGAAGGCACCAACTATGTCTGACAGCCGGAAGGTGAAGGGGACCAGGTCTGGAAGAAAGAGTGGAAAGTCTCTTAAAGTAGCAGTCAGACATTCAGATTTTCTGCCATAGCCCGTGCAACATACCCATCTCCTACCTGAATAGACCCAAGAGCTTTGTTCTTGGACATTCTAGAGAACCTCTGAGTTGATGGACACCAGGCTTAACCCAGGAGTTGGCGGTGGTGAAGTACCTTTAAAGCAGCTTTAGTGGAAATCTTCCTATTGAATGACTAAATTCCCTAGTCTCCTCCACACACTAGGTTTCCGTAATCCTGGGCAGCCATTTTTCTATTCCTCCAACAAGAGATTGGAGAGTTTCTCTCCAGGGAAACTGACCAGTCCAAGAAAGAAGACCTGCCAGCTTTTAATCTCTGTGGGTCCCCATCTGCTACACCTAGAGTGAAGCCCACCAACTAGCAAACTCTCTATTCACACAGAGCTGCTGCTTAGCTTATAGTGAGCAATGGATATCCAGGAATCACCAGACATTTCAAGAAAGGTTTTGACAGGAGGAATTATGCCAAACCAGGAACACGGGAGAGTTGGAGACAGCTGGAGAAAACTTCAGAGAATGATGATTGATATTTTTGGAGAGATAAGAGAAAATTTTGCAACAGTAAAACAAGAACAGAATGCAATGTAAAAAGGAACATTTATTTAAAAAAAGAAAGTGACCTATATGAAGATGATGGGTGGAGGAGAAAAATAGGTGCAGGAGTGTGAGGGAGTTAGATCCTCATGTTACATAGGAGAGAGCCAACAGAGGTTGCCTAAAATAAAAAAGTGAAGAAGCAGCAGTCTAAGCATGGAGTTTAGAAATACAGATATAAATACCTGAAGGAAAGGCTGAGCTAAGTGAATTGAAAATTATTGACTCTGGAAATGAGAATTGAGGGTGAGGCAGAAGACTGCTTTATTTATGTATGTATGTATGTATTTTATTTATTTATTTATTTTTGAGTTGGAGTCTCACCCTGTTGCCCAGGCTGGAGTACAGTGGCATGCTCACAGCTGCCGTAGCCTCAACCTGCTGAGCTCAGGTGATCTTTCCGCCTCAACCTTCCAAGTAGCTGGAACTATAGGCAGATGCCACCATGCCCAGCTAATTTTTTGATTTATTGTAGAGATGAGGTCTTGCCATGTTGCTCAGGCTGGTCTCAAATATCTAAGTTCAGGAAATCCTCTCACCTGGGCCTACCAAAGTGCTAGGATTACAGGCATGAGCCACTGTGCCCAGCCCAATAGCTTGTGGGAGCTGGGGGGCATACCGCGTTCCCAAGCAGTCTCCCATCCAAGCTCTGATCGGATCTGACCCTATTTAGCTTCTGAATTCCCAGCAGATCCCACACCTTCAGACTGTTGTGGGCCTGGATTGCTTTTCATTATAAGCCAAGACTGTATGATTGACTAATCCATGCCCGTAACAACATTAAAATTTGTTTTAACATTTTATTGGCCTTAATATTGTTTTAAAATACCTTATACCAGCCGGGCTCGGTGGCTCGGCCTGTAATCCCACGCCTTTGGGAGGCTGAGGTGAGTGGATTGACTGAGCCTGCGGGTTCGAGACCTGCCTGGGCAACTTGGCGAGACCTCATCTCTACAATAAATCAAAAAAGTAGCCGGGCGTGGTAGCGCGTGCCTGGAGTTCCGGCTACTCGGAAGGCTGAGGCGGAAGGATCACCCGAGCCCAGCAGACGAGGCTGCGGTAGCCGGGAGTGGCCACTGCACTCCAGGCTAGGCGACAGAGTGAGACTCCAACTCAAAAAAAAAAAAAGAAAAAAAGAAAAAAGAAAATAAATAAATAAATAAAATACCTTATACCTTAACATAGTACAAATATTAATATGTCGTTTTTCAAAGACTAGTTTCCAACAAGATGTTGAGAAGTAAATATGGGAGAAGGCTCTATATGAAGTAATCAGTTCAAAGAGTAACGCCAGTGGATCGGGGAAGAGGCAGTTTACAAGGGAACTCATTGACTTATGACATGAGGCATTTGAAAGAATGCTGGAAATTTCAGGAGGGAAAGTGGAAGTTCCTATTTTAAGAAATCTGAGCAAAGCATTATGTACTAAGCTGCCAAATGTCTGCAAAGGGTTGACAGGTGGTGTATAAATTGCAGATGCTCTGTTTTTTTTTTATTTTGTTTACATATTTCTAATAAAAGGAAGTCAGTTTGTTTGGATAATATTGAGAAATGAAGATTTGCTTTTCTTTTTAATTTATCACCAGAAATACTTTGCATGGTTTTAGTTAGACACTACTCACTGAATTCTCAAAAACCTCCTCCCTGGCGGGTGTACCATTAAGCAAATCAAGTCAGATACTTGCTTTCTCAATCATCCTCTCAGCCAAGAGTGCTCATGCGACCCCAGTTCTGGCCAATGAGATAAAAGGGAGTCTGCTTAGGGGCTTCTGGGCAGTTTCTTCCTTTCTCATAAGAGGTCGGTGCGCAGGGAGAGATTCTGCACCCTGCTTTTGAACAGTGTGATGGTGTCATTTTGGAGCTCTCGGGGGTCATCTTGCAGACTATGGAGGAATTATGAAAACATCAGTCCAAAGCCCTGGCATCAATAAATCCCAAACCAATACCAGTAGCTGCCTAACTCAGGTCTCCCTATTATGCAAAAGCAATAAAGCCAAGGTCAATTTGGTTGTCTGGTTTTTTGCAAACAAAAGCATTCTTACTGGCTGGGCACGGTGGCTCATGCCTGTAATCCCAACACTTTGGGAGGCTGAGGCAGGAGGATTACGTGAGCCCAGGAGTTCAAGACCAGCCTAGGTAATATAATGAGACCTCATCTATACAAAAAAAAATCAAAAAATTAGCTGGCTATGGTGGTGCATACCTGTTGTCCCAGTTACTTGGGAGGCTGAGACAGAAAGACGGGAGGACTACCTGAGCCCAGGAGGTTGAGGCTGCAGTGGGCCATGACTGTGCCACTGCACTCCAGCCTGGCCAAGAGTAAAACCCTGCCTTAATAAAAGAAAAAGGAAAAAACAAAAAAACAACATATTCCTACTTAGTTCAAACATGTCATTGTATTGTTCTTATAAATGCTATTATGATCTAAGGCATTAAGCAGCATCCCCTACAGCAGCTGGGTGAAAGGAATTAAAATGATTCCTTTACATCAATATGATCATTCCATTACATTTATATCTTTGTATAAAAGTTGATAACAGAGCTCAAGAATTGTGGCTTGAGACACAGACATTGCAAGTGTGATGAATTTTTTTTTTTTTTTTGGTTGGAGTCTCATTCTGTCGCCCAGGCTGGAGTACAGTGGCACACGGCACACTCACCACCACTGCAGCCTTGACCTCCTGGGCTTAGGCGATCCTTCTGCCTCAACCTTCCAAGTACTGGAACTACAGGGGCATGCTACCATGCCTGGCTTATTTTTTGATTTATCGTAGAGATGAAGTCTCACCAAATTACCCAGGCTGGGTCTCGAACCCACAAGCTCAGGCAATCCTCTCACCTTGACCTCCCAAAGTGCTGGGATTAACAGGCTAAGCCACCATGCCCA
Source organism: Carlito syrichta (assembly GCF_000164805.1). Lineage (NCBI taxonomy): Eukaryota > Metazoa > Chordata > Mammalia > Primates > Tarsiidae > Carlito > Carlito syrichta. The sequence goes on along the minus strand of NW_007245264.1, from coordinate 379,983 downwards.
GCCATGGTAAATCTTTGATTCTCTTCTCCTTAAGGGGTTTACCAAGAGACGACTGGGGTGGCAGGAATCTCAGGAGTTACTGGAGCCCTCGGGAGGAAGTGAGAGAACTCCTGGGTCTCCTTACCTGTTTACCCTCAACACACTACAAACATCAATAATCTTTTACTCTGAGTGCTGTCAAGTCAAATATGGCAGGAATCTATACTCTGGGATTCACTCCTGTCATCTATGGGGATCTTCTCTCTTGGTCTTCACAGGAGCATTCTGAAGTAATTATTCATCTCATCTTCCAAATGTAGAACCTGAGCCTTAGGTAACGGAGCGTCCCAATTGCACAGTCATTTGGTGGCAGAGTCAGAGTTTGGAACAAGGTCTCCAGGCTCACTCTGCTACTGGAGAGAATAGGCAGACATATTATTCCCAGCTCTCCATTCTCATTTTACGCTTCTCTCTGAGCCTACCTGACAATAATGGAGTTTCATTGCCGGGGTTGGGGGGGGGTGGCGGGAGGAGGAAGCAAATGGCGTGATATGATGTAAGCCAGGAGAACGAGGGTGGCTCAGCCAATTCAAATCTCTTTGTCCAAGGTCTGTGAAGATGTGACAAAACCGGAGGAGCCTGGACAGAAGACAGTGGCCACATTGTTCCGCTGGACTGAGGCCCGACGTACTTCCTCACCATGTGTTTCTTTAGCCTCTTGAACTTTGCTGGACGGCGTGGTCCTCGCCTCCTGTGCCAGCAGCTCAGGGTGGGAAGACGTAGAAGAGTTTGCGTGGGAGCAACTGGGGATACGTCCAAACACACGAGGCATTTCTACTTGTTTCTTTACTTCTGGGGCTGTTTGTCTGAGACTCTCTGCCCTGGGGCTGCTGTGGATCAGAACGTTTTCTTGCTGCTTATGAATCCAGATGGTGAGGCTTTGGGAGAGAACTAGAGTCAACAGGGGGACCAGAGGGTTGGTCCAACCTGCCCTAACAGGACAAATGAATTTCCCTAAATCACAAAATTAGTGCCAGAGGCAGGAAAGGGATGCAATTCTCCCCCAAGGCAGTCGGGCTGGCTGGGGAAGGGTCTGGTTCAGAGGCCTTCTGCTCCCTGGGGGTGTGACCTTGGCTGGAGTTTCCCCATCTGTAAAGTAGGGAATATAAAAGTGGTTTTTCTTTAGGAATGGGACAAGTCGATGAGATTATTCATCAAGGACAAACCCCACTGCCTGAGCCCACAGGACGTACTGAAATGTTTGCTTTATATTATTCCTGATTCCTCACCTGCTTCTCTCCATTCAATTCTGCAGCTCTTAGTTGATTTTTATTTTTACCTTTAGCCTTCAAGCTAAGAACAGTTCAGCTGCTTTTGAGTGTGCTAATAGCTAACTGTGGGAATCACTATAAAAAAAGTTCCATTTGTCAAAACTCATAGAACTGTGCACTTAGAAAGTATGAATTCTATTAGCTTAATAAACCCGAATTTTGTTTTCTTTGTATTTATTTTATTGCAAACCATCAAGCAAACTCATAACGCTGTTGGTTCAGCAGATCCTTACACAATTACAGCTGCAACTTAAAATATGAAGGCTAGTGACATTAGTGTTAGAGAATTTTTTTAAAAGTGTTTTTACCTTATTCTAAGTGTAAATGTAATCGATGTCAACTTGGGCGCAATTAGAGACATTTGCCCAGAGTGTTGGTTAAGGATTCTAAAAATCTCAGCAGCCCATTAAAAAATCATGCCCTGTGGTTAAACAAAGGTGGTTTGTTTGGAGGCTTTTAAGGAAATTGCTGATTTCCCCCCTGCAGTTTATATGCTTTTGTTGCCAGAAGGTTTGAACAGTTGTTATTAACTCCAGACTTTATTTCTCTGAAGCTTTGTAAGGTCAGAATGTGTTTTCTTGCTTTCTTTTCTTCCAAGCAGATGTGACCTGGCTCCTGTGAAACCTTGTGACAATGGTGATACTCTCGTGGTGTCATCAAGACCTACATCGTAATTTTTTTTTTTTTTTGAGTTGGAGTCTCACTCTATCACCCAAGCTGGAGCGTAGTGGCACGTTCACAGCCACTGCAGCCTCCACCTGATGGGCTCAGGTGATCCTTCTGCTTCAGCCTTCCAAGTAGCTGGCACCACAGGCATATACCACCACACCCAGCTAACTTTTTGATTTATTGTAGAGATGAGGTCTCACCAAGTTGCCCCCAGACTGGTCTCGAATCCCTGAGCTCAGGCTATCCCAAAGTACTGGGATTATAGGCATGAGTTGCCATGCCCGGCCCTACATCATAATTATTGTGAATGTGTCTAATTTTCTGGATTTTTAGTTTTTTGTTTTGGGGGATTTTTCTGAGTCAGAGTCTCACTCTTTTGTCCAGGCTGGAGTGCAGTGGCACAGATTATGGCTTCCACAGCCTCGAACTCCTGGGCTCAGGTGATCCTTCTACCTCAGCCTCCTAAGTAACTGAGACGACAGGTGTGCATCACTATGCCTGGCTAATGTTTTCATTTTTCTGTAGAGAGAAGGTCTTGCTGTGTTGCCCATGGTGGTCTCGAACTCCTGGACTCAAGCAATTCTTCCACCTTGGTCTCCCAAAGTGCTAGGATTATAGGTGTGAACCATTGCACCAGGCCTGGATTTTTAGCTTTTTGAGGTCAGGGGCTGTATTTGAATGATGTTCCCCTTCCTAGTGGTTCTGAATATAGTGCTGAATGAATGAAAAGAATCAATCAATCATTATTGCTAACTGATAAGACAGAATTAAGAAGTGGTATATCGTTTTGTAGAGATCTTGCTAAATTAAAAACCAACAGCAAACAAAATGCTGTTTCATTAGTATAACGGGTGGAAGCAGCTATAAGAAGTAACATGTTGTTTCAGAGGACACTTTGGGTCTTCGGTGTGGTAAATAGGCAATCTTCCATTAACATATCAATTATTGTTAGGTGAATGCTTCCGATCAAACCTGAAATTAGGGCACCTGGGCAATAATCCCAGCTCTGTGACTAGCAAGCTCTGGAAACTTGGCCAAGTCCTTTGAGCTTCTGAATATCGGTTTCCTCCCCAGCACAATGAAGGAATTGAAGTTGTTATTACATCATCGCCAAGATTCTCTCCAGTGTCAGCATCCACCAAGTGTCCCCTCTTGGTGTCATCTCAGTGCCTTGGGCACAGTGCACCCTCAGGAGACACCTCTGAGTCGAAAAAGGGAGTGAGTTAAGTGGCTTGCCTTTACCCTGTTTATTTTGCAACGTCTTTTTTATTGATAAATATAAAACTAATTCTCGATCAAGTCCCTCTTTACATGAGCACAGATTCCAAATTGGCAGGTTCCAAATTACAGACATTTTGTGTAACTTATTTTTAATTTGGAGCTGATGTCACTTTTACATCCTTCATGCCTGTTCCATAAATTGCAGAATTTTTTCTTAGGTAAAGGGATATTTAGAGGTGATCTTATCTAGGATTCTAAATCTATAGACTTTAAGTGCCCATGACCCCCAGGTATAGGCCTTAGAAGCCTATCACTCATTATTGATTTTCTCTACCTTTTTACTAAAAGCACTTATCGTTACTTGAGATTATCATATGTGTTCACTTTTGTACAAAATCAAATCTGTGCCTAAGCTCCCCATTCTGCTGACACACACACATCACTGGACTGTTAAGTTCCAGGAGGGCAGTCTTTCATCCTGTCTTGTTCACCACAGAACAGGACCTGGCACTCAGTAGATGCTCAATAAACACTTGTTGACTGAATGAATGAGTAAACCAAAATAAGTTTCTATTCAATATCACATTCTCCAAACTTGCAAATCCAACTCCAAAATCTTTTTAAAATATGGAATTTCTAGAATAAGTAACAAAAGGAAGTGGAGGTATATCCCAAATACACACCGAACTTCTTGAAAATTCTCTTTACATACCCATCTCTCCCATATCCCCTACATCAAGGATGATGCTTTGAATTTCCTAATCTCATTCTTCCCAAAACTCTTCATGCTGACTCCTTGTCGTCCTCGTTTCTTCTCTCCCTTTGTGCCCCCAGATCTATTTCTTATGTGTTTTTTCTTTGGGTTTTTTTTTTTTTTTTAAATGAGTCACATTCTCACTCTGTCGCCCAGGCTGGACTGTAATGGAATACTCACAGCCACTCTAGCATCAACCTGCTGGGCTCAAGCAATCCTTCCGCCTCAGCCTTCCAAGTCGCCAGAACTACAGGCACGCGCTACTGCGCCCGGCCAATTTTTTATTTTATAGTAGAGACGGGGTCTCACCAAGCTGGTCTCAAACCCTGGTCTTGGCAATCCTCTCACCTCGGCCTCCCAAAATGCTAGGATTACAGGCTTAAGCCCACCGTGCCTGGCCTTGGAGGTTTTTAATTCATGCACCATAAAATGTACCATTGTAGAGGGCACAAATCGGTGATTTTTCATAAATTCACAAGATTGTGCAGCTATCACTACTACCTTCGGAATGTTTTCATCGCCCCATAAAGAAACCCATATCCATCAGCAGTTATTCTCCATCATTTTTTTCTCCTAGCCCCTGAAAACTACTAATCTACTGTCTGCCCCTGTGAATTTGCCTATTCTGGACATTTCATCTAAGTGAAATTATACAATTTGTGACCTTTTGTGTCTGGCTTTTTTCACTTAGCATACTGCTTCTAAGATTCATTCATGTTGCAGAATGTATCAGTACTTCATTACTTTTTATGACTGAATAGTATTCCATTGTATGGATATACCATGTTTTGTTTATCAGTTGGTGGACATTTGAGTTGTTTCCATTTTTGGCTATCATGAATAATATTGCTATTTATGTACAGATTATCTGTGAATATGCATTTCAGTTTTCTTTGCCTAGGAGTTGAGTTGCTGGGTCATATGATAACTCTATGTTTAACTTTTTGAGGAACTGCCAAACAATTTCCCACAGTGGCTGAACCATTTTTATATTTCTTTTTTTTTTTTTTGAGTTGGAGTCTCACTCTGTCGCCCAGACTGGAGTGCAGTGGCCGCTCCCGGCCACCGCAGCCTCGACCTGTTGGGCTCCGGCGATCCTTCCACCTTAGCCTTCCAAGTAGCCAGAATTACAGGCATGCGCTACCACGCCCGGCTAATTTTTTGATTTATTGTAGAAATGAGGTCTCGCTGCCCAGGCGGGTCTTGAACCCGCGGGCTCAGGCAATCCACTCACACCTCAGCCTCCCAAAGGCATGAGATTACAGGCTGAGTCATCGATCCCGGCTCATTTTTATATTTCCACTAGCATTATATGAAGGCTCCGATTTCTCCACATCCTTGTCAACACTTGTTATTATCTATTTTTTAAAAAATTATAGCCATCCTAGTGGATATAAAGTGATATCTCATTGTGGGCTTTGATTTGCATTTTCCTGATGACAAAGGGGACTAATGATATTGAGTTTTGTTTGTTGCCCAGGCTGGAGTGCAGTAGTAAGCTCACAGCCACCGCAGGCTTGATATGCTGGGCTTAGGGGATCCTTCCACCTCAACCTTCCAAGTAGCTGGAACCACAGGTATGCGCCACCACATCTGGTTAATTTGTTGATTTATTGTAGGGATGAGGTCTGGCCAAGTTGCTCAGGCTAGTCTCAAACCCCTGGACTCAGGCAATCCTCTCGCCTCCTCCTCCCAAAGTGCTGGGATTACAAGCATGAGCCACTGTGCCCAGGTGATATTGAATATGTTTTTATGAGATTATTGGCCATTTGTATACCTCATTGGGAATATATCTATTCAAATCCTTTGCCCATTTTAAATTGCTTGTCTGTTTATTTTATTTTATTTTTTTGAGTTGGAGTCTCACTCTGTCACCCAGGCCGGAGTGCAGTAGCAAGCTCACAGCCACTGCAGCCTCGACCTCCTGGGCTCCCGCCATCCTTTCACCTCAATCTTCCAAGTAGTTGGAACTACAGGCACGCAACACCACGCCCAGCTAATTTATTTATTTATTTATTATAGAGATGAGGTCTCGCCAAGTTGCCCAGGCTGGTCTCAAACCTGTGGGCTCAGGCAATTCTCTCATCTTGGCCTCCCAAAGTTCTGGGATTATAGACATGAGCCACCGCGCCCAGTCGTCTTTTAATTGTTGAGTTGGTAAGAGTTCATATATTCTGGATACAAGTTTCTTGTCAGATAAAGGATTTACAAATATTTTTCCCATTCTGGGTGTTATTTTTTATTTTTATGATGGTGTCCTCGGAAGCACAAAAGTTCTTAATTTTGGTGAAGTACATCTTATCTACCCTGGATCTATTCTTAGTTACCTTCTATGTTAGCAGCCTGACCCTTAGGTAAATCAGTCTAGCCTTTCTTGTTACTTCCAATTCTCCTTTCTACACATTATCCTGATCTGTACCATATAGATGCCGAAGAAAGTAGAACAAAGCCAATATCTTCTTTAGAATGCGAAAAGAAAAGTCTGTGACCTCCTATATTTTCATATTTTTGTCCCTTTCTGATAAACAAAAATATTTAGGCACAAGATTCATTTTTCTGAGGATATGAGTCTTTAGATTTATTTCATCAGATTTTCAAAGCTGTCCATAATGTCAAGAATACTTAAAAACATGCCTTGCTCTCTTGTTTTTCAGGAAAATTAGACCTAGAACAGTTGAGTGATTTGGCCAAGGCCACCAAGTTTGTTAGTGACCGTTCTGCAGCCACTCGGTATCTTAGTTCATTTTTCTGTTGTTATAAAGGAATGCCTGAGGCTGGGTAATTTATAAGGAAAGGAGGTTTATTTGGTTCATGGTTCTGCAAGATGTACAAGAAGCATGATGCCAGCATCCGCTTCTGGTGAGGGCATCGGTCTGCTTCCACTCATGGCGGAAAGTGGAGCGGAGCTGGCGTGTGCAGGGATCACATACGAGAGAGGAAGCAAGGGGCGGGGGTGGCGGTGCCAGGCTCTTTTGAACACTAGCTCTCTCGGGTGAATATGGGGAGGACTCACTCACTCCCCACCCTTACACAGGGAGAGCATTGATCTATTCATGAGAGATCCACCCCTTGACTCAAAACCCTCCCATTAGGCTCCACTTCCAACACCGGAGATCAGATTTCTTTTTCTTTTTTTTTTTTTTTTGAGTCCGAGTCTCACTCTGTCACCCAGACTGGAGTGCAGTGGCTGCTCCCAGCCACTGCAGCCTCGCCTCTGGGCTCCGGCGATCCTTCCTCTCAGCCTTCCAAGTAGCTGGAACTACAGGCGCACGCTACCACGCCCGGCAAATTTTTTATTTTTATTGTAGAGATGAGGTCTCACCAAGTTGCCCAGGCGACTCTCGAACCCGCAGCCTCAGGCAATCCACTCACCTCAGCCTCCCAAAGCGCAGGATTACAGGCTGAGCCACCAAACCCGGCTCGGAGATCAAATTTCAACATGAGATGGATGAGGGGAGAGTCAAGCATCCAAACGTAGCTCTCAAGTTTTCTCATTCTCCCTCACTCACTATCAACATTATCCCATTGTATCATGATGACTATATTTTTAATTTTTAATTTAATTTTTTGAGTGGAAGTCTCACTCCATCGCCCAGGCTAGAGCACAGTGGCACGCTCACAGCCATCCCAGCATCGACCACCTTGGGCTCTAGCGATCCTTCCGCCTCAGCCTTCCAAGTAGCAGGAACCACAGGTACACGCTACCATGCCCGGCTTATATTTTATGTATTGTAGAGACAAGGTCTGGCCAAATTGCCTGGGCTGGTCTCGAACCCGCAGTCTCAGGCAATCTGCTCACCCTCGGTCTCCCAAAGTGCTGGGATTATAGGCTAAGCCACCGAGCCCCGCCATGTTGACTATAGAATTCCTATATTGCAGGTAAATTTCTCCTGGAGCAGAACGTGAATCCAGTATCAACATTTTATTAAATATTTATTTGACTTGACATGGTGGTTTATGCCTGTAAAATCCCAGCACTTTGGGAGGCTGAGGTGGAAGGATCATTGAAACCCAGGCCTGGGCAGCATAGCTAGACCTTGTCGCTACAAGAAATAAAAAATAAGCCAATGCAGTGGTGTGTCCCTACAATTCCAGCTATCCAGGAGACTGAGGTGGAAGTATTGCCTGAGCCCAGGAGGTGGAGGCTGCAGTGAGCTGTGATTGTGCCACTGCACTTCAGCCTGGGTGACAGAGTGAGACTCCAACTCAATCAATCAATAAAGTATGTGTCTAAGACCAGGGCAGATCTTGGTGGGTGGTGAAGATATGGTACAGCACCACTTGGCTGGGGCTCACTGTAAACAAACTGCCTTTTTTGTTTGTTTGTTTTGAACTGGAGTTTGACTCTGCTACCCAGGCTGGAGTGCAGTGGCACACTCACAGCCACCACATCCTCGACCTGCTGGACTCAAGTGATCCTTCCACCTCAGACCTCCAAGTAGCTGGAACTACAAGTGTGTATCACCACACTTGGCTAATTTTTTGGATTTATTGTACAGACGAGGTCTTGCCATGTTGCCCAGGCTGGTCTCCAACCCCTGGGCTCAGGCAATCCTTTCTCCTCCGCTTCCCAGACTGCTGGGATGACAGGGGTAAGCCACTGCACCTGGCCGGCAGATTTAAATTGTGGAATTGTCAGTGGTGAGGAGCAAATGGAAATCAGGGACATTAGCACTTAGCAAAGTGGGGAGTAGGTTAGATGGGGCAACTGGCAACCCTGAGTGGTCCCTTCTCCCATTATAGATGAGTGAAATCTCTTCAGGTGCTGCCTTCAAAGAGCATTTCATATACTTTCCAGTTGGCTTTTCACTTCTGGACTTTTGTTTTTGCAGTCAGCAAAGAAGTTTTTAAATGCTTACTTGGGCTTCAAGGTTAATGCTTTAAAAGTCTGTTTTTTTGTTTGTGTTTTTTGTTTTTGCTGGAGTCTCACTCTGTCACCCAGGCTGGAGTTCAGTGGCATGCTCATGGCCACTGCAGCCTCGACCTGCTGGGCTCAGGGAATCTTTTCTCCTCAGCCTTCCAAGTAGCTGGAACCACAGGCGGGTGCCACCATGCTTGGCTAATTTTTTTTTTTTTTGGTAGAGATGATGTTTCACCAAGTTGCCCAGGCTGATCTCAAACCCATGGGCTCAGGCAGGAATGCTCTCCTCTGCCTCCCAGAGTGCTGGGATTATAGGCATGAGCTACTACACCTGGCTTAAAAGGTCTGTTTAGTTAGTAGCAATATGTTACAATGTTAATTTTCTGATATCGGTAATGGTACCATGACATGTACAGTGTTAACCTCAGGGAAAATTGGGTGAGGGGGTATGGGAATTCTGCACCATTTTTGCAATGTTGCTATAAGTCTAAAGATATATCAAAGTAAAAAGTTAAAAATTAAAAAGAAAAAGGTTTCAGCTGAATTTTTGAGGTTTTTTTGGATTTCCAGAAATTTATGTGTTAATAATATGTTCTTTATGAGATCATAATGCAAAATATTAACTAATAACCAAACAAAGCAAACTTAATGGAACTGGAATGTTTATTTTATATTTGGAGTAGATGTTATATTTTTGGCATTTAAAATGTTTAAGTTTTTTTTTTTTGAGTTGGAGTCTTACTCTGTTGCCCACCTGGAATGTAGTGGTCCACTCATGGCCACTGCAGCCTCGACCTGCTGGATTTAGGTGGTCCTTCTGCCTCAGCCTTCCAAGTAGCTGGAACCACAGGCATGTGCCACCACGCCCGGCTAATTTTTTTTTATTGTAGAAGTCTCCCCATGTTGTTCAGTCTGGTCTCAAACCCCTGAGCTCAGGCAAACCTCTCGCCTCGGCCTCCCAAAGTGCTGAGATTACAGGCTTGAGCCACCGTTCCTGGCTAGAATGTTTAAATATTAAAGGGGTATGCTGTGAAAACTTTCCTTCCCCTTTTAGCTACCAGTTGTATACACACACACACACACACACACACACACCAACTTTTATGCAAATGGTTGCAAACTCATAAACAACTTTAGTATATTTTTAAGTTAATTTTAAAGAGTCTACAGTCATAACACCCTGAGCGCACCCAATCTCATCTAATTTTAAGGAAACAAGAGATGTGACAATATAAAGCTTCCTTCATACAACAGATTTTTTTTTTTTTTTGAGACAGGGTGTGATTCTGTCACCTCGACTGGAGCAGTAACATGATCACAGCTCACTGCAGCCTTGACCTCCAGGACTCAAGTGATCGTCCTGTCTCAGCCTCCCAAGTAGCTGAGACTACAGGCACACACCAGACCTAGCTAATTTTTAAAATTTTTTGTAGAAACGGAGGTTTCACTATATTGCCCAGGCTGGTCTTGAACTCCTAGGCTCAATCCTCCCACCTTAGCCTCCCAAAGTGCTTGGATTGCAGGCTTGAGCCACCACGCCCAGTCTCATGCAACAGATTTTTAAAATATGATTTTTTAAAATCAAAGTAATATAGTCATACAGTTTTATCTTTCAAATCCAGTAGAAGAAGTAAAATATTTACGGTGGAAAATAATTGCATTTATTAGTAGCTGCCAGGGGATTTGGGGGGCAGGAGGGATGAATAGGTAAAGCACACGGGATTTTTAGAGCAGAGAAAATACTCTGTGCAATACTGTAATGGTGGATACATGTCATTATACATTTGTCCAAACCCATAGAACGTACAACACTAAGAGTGAACCCTAATGCAAACTGTGGACTTGGGGGTGAAGTTCATTCATTGCAACAAATGTACCCTCTGGTGGGGGATGCGGTTAATGAGACAGGCTGTGCATGTGGGTGGGGGAGGATGGGTACATAAGAAATCTCTGTTCCTTCCTCTCAGTTTTGCTGGGAACCAAAAACCACTCTTAAAAAATCGTCTTTTAAAAAAAAGACTCTTGGTCTATCTCACATCTATCTATCCCACTCCCCCAAAGCAATCTCCTTTTATTTCTTCAGTCGTTTCCCCAGGTGATTACCTGTAAAATTGCCAAATAATATGATTCTACTGTTGTGACATCGGTTTTATCAGTATCCCTTGGGCTCCAATTATATAATTCTCCACTTTCTCATTCTCTCCAGATATAAAATTATATCACCCTGGGCTCTCAATCGGCTATGCTAGTAGCTCTAGTAGTATATAAACACCATTATTTCCTGCTCATCAACTGCAGCCGGATCTTTTGATCCCCTAATTACCAAAAGAAAATATTCACACTCCAACCTTCCCGACAGCCGTCCGCCCTCCTGCTGCCTTCTAATAGTCATCTTCCATTATTTTCCTTTTACACTATCAAGGTCAATAAGATGCACATTTTCTTCTGTAACCATGACTTAGTTCTTCATATACTGTCTATAGGGTGGTTTTAAAACTTGAACATCACCATGGTTTAAATAATAATAATAGTTATTATTAGTAGTAGTATTAGTATTTTGAGTCAGACTCTCAGTCACCCAGGCTGGAATGCAGTGGCACAATCACAGCTACTGCAGCCTCGACCTGCTGAGCTCAGGTAATCCCTCCGCCTCAGCCATCCAAGTAGATGGGCCATCCAAGTAGATGGGACTACAGGAGTGCGTCACCACGCTTGGCTAATTTTTTTGACGTATTGTAGAGACTAGGTCCTGCCATATTGCCCAGTCTGGTCTCGAAGTGGTGTGCTCAGGCAGTCCTCTTGCCTCGGCCTCCCAAAGTGCTGGGATTATAGGCATGAGCCTCTGCTCCTGACCTGAATTATTATATCTGTGTAAACATTGTTCACTGCAGAATCAGTTTATCACTCTGGTGACATTGACTTTTTATCTACCTCTTCATCTTTCCTGGAGTTTCTTTTTTTTAATTTAAAATATTTTGTTCATATTTTAAATGTATTAATTTTATTTATTTGCTTGTTTATTTATTTGAGTTGAGGTCTCACTCTGTCACCCAGGCTGGAATACAGTGGCACAATCACAGCTCACCACAGCATCAATCTCCTTGACTCGGACGATCCTTCTGCCTCTGCCTCCCAAGTAGCTGGGACTACAGGCACACGCCACAACATCTGGCTAATTTTTAAAATTTTTTTGCAGCAATCAGGTCTTGCTGTGTTGCCCAGGTTGATCTCAAACTCCTGGGTTCAAGCAATCCTCCTGCCTTGGCCTCCCAAAATGCTGGGATTACAAATGTGAGCCGCCACATCTGGCCTAAATTTATTTATGTACTTAGAAGATCATTTTTAGAAACAGGGTCTGGCTCTGTTACCTAGGCAAAAGTACAGCAGCATGATCACCATAGCTCACTGCCAAATTTCTGGGCTCAAGGGATCCTTCCATCTTAGCCTCCCAAGTAGCTAAGACTACAGGAGCATGCCACCATGCCCAGCTAATTGTTTTTTAACTTTCGTAGAGATGGGACCTTGGCATATTACCCAGGGACTTGAATGCCTGACCTCAAGCCATCCTCCCACCTTGCCTCCAAAAGTGCTAGGATTACAGGTGTGAGCCACCATGCCCAACCTCTTTCTTTCTTTCTTTCTTTCTCCCTTCCTTCCTTCCTTCCTTCCTTCCTTCCTTCCTTCCTTTCTTTCTTTGACATGGAGTCTCATTCTGTGGTCCAGGTTGGAGTGCAGTAGCACATTCACGGCCACCCAAACATCAACCTGCTGGGTTCTGATGATCCTTCCACCTCAGCCTTCCAAGTAGCCAGAACTAAAGGCACACACTACCATGCCCGGCTAATTTTTGATTTATTGTAGAGACAAAGTCTTGCCAAGTTGCCCAGGCTGGTCTCGAACCTGTGGGCTCAGGCAATCCTCGGTCTCCCAAAGTGCTGGGATTACAGACTGAGCCATTGAGCCCGGCCTATTCCTTTCTTAATATAATCCTCTTTTTCTAGACCATGCTCCAGAAGTGCTTCCTTTCTCAACCAGCAGGATGCACATGACATATTCAGTCGCAGAAAATGCTATCTAAGCCGGGCTCGGTGGCTCAGCCTGTAATCCAGTGCCTTTGGGAGGCTGAGGTGAGTGGATTGCCTGAACCTGTGGGTTCGAGACCCGCCTGGGCAGCGAGACCTCATCTCTACAACAAATCAAAAATTCAGCCGGGCGTGGTAGCGCATGCCTGTAATTCCGGCTACTCGAAAGGCTGAGGTGGAAGGATCGCCGGAGCCCAGCAGGTTGAGGCCGCGGTGGCCGGGAGCGGCCACTGCACTCCAGTCTGGGCGACCGAGTGAGACTCGAACTCAAAAAAAAAAAAAAAGAAAATGCTATCCACCTCTTTTTACCAAACTCTCCCCACATTGTAAAGTAGAAGTGATCAGAGTCGTTTCCACTTTTCTACCTTTTAAAAATTTTTTTTTACAAATAACCATTCCTTCTCATTTTCATCACATCAATTCCTTTAACACTGGAAGGTTACCAAAATGGGCCTAGTCATGTATCCCTTGGTCAAACCATCTGCTGCAATAGCTTCTCCAATTGCCAGGAAAAAAAGCAATCGGGACCAGCAGCAGCTATTGGCTGAACTTGAGACAACAAGAACAGTCTGGAATTTGCAGCTGCCTTTGCAACATTAGTTGTTATCACAAGCTGACATGTGAGGAAAATAGGTCAAGATTATCAAGGAACAGAGGGTTTCAGGGAAAGTCCATCTCTAATTTTTGACTGAGGTTTTTCTGCATTTACCATCTCTTTAGAGTAAGAACTGGGACCACTTCTGGGATAAAAAGTACCATGCATACTGGGGCAAAGGGTAGAGTGGATGTGTCATCTGAGGAGGCTCTAATAGTAAATGCCAACCTTGCATATGCAAACACATGCTGAAAAATTATGAGACAAATTATGGACCCCAGTGTAGTACCTTTATTTTTATGGGGGACAGAAGTTAATTTGCAATTGTTGGGTAGGAAATCCAGTCCCTCATTGGGGAAATAATGGCCACCAAGTCTCCATTTCCTTCATTTTAGTGTACATACAAATCTGCACAGCTTGTTAAAATTCAGTTTTTAACTCAGTTGGTTTGGGAGCCTAAGAATATGCATTTCTTTGTTGTTATTGTTCTTTTGTGTTGGAGTCTCACTCTTGTTGCCCAGGCTGGAGTACAGTGGCATGCTCACGGCCACTGCAGCCTTAACCTTCTGGGCTCAGGCGATCCTTCCACTTCAGTCTTCCAAGTAGCTGGATCTACAGACACACGCTACCACACTTGGGTAGTTTTTGTGATTTATTGTAGAGACAAGGTCTCACCAAGGTGTGCCGGAGGCCAGCTCCGAGGGGTTCACGGGGACCCAAGAACGAGGTGTGATGAGGCGAGGGAAGGAAGAGTCGTGACCAGAGTTTCTTTTCAGGCACTCTGGCAATCAAACATACCAGGTTGCGTTTATTTATAGTAAATTATAAATTAATCATTTTTTTGTGGTTATACAATCGCAAGATGATTTCATTATTATCACAAACACTGTATGTTCCCATGTCTTACAAGATTTATCGTAAAGTTAATGATTAATACAACTTGCCCATAAACCCAAAACTGGTTTTTGTGGTTATCACTACCACCACCTGCTGGACTATTAACCTTATAAACTTAGCATCCTATTTCATGAAAATATATAATTTTCTATAAGGAAAATAAAAGGTAAAAAAACCCAATCAGCTATTAAAGCAATAACATGTGAATTCACACAAAACTTACCTTATCTATTCTAAATATTCCTAGCTTATTTTTATAGCAAAAAATCATTATTACTAATTATATCAAACTTAACCAATTCTATCTAATCTCACAATCTTCTATTGTATAATAGCTACATTTAATTTTCTTATACCATGAGTTTACTTTGTAGCAGATTTTTATTTTCTATGCTTTTAGAATTAAACACCATGGTGGGCTACTTTGTTTAATTCTTTCCCAGAGAGACAGAGAGTTTTATTTAACATATCTGCCATCTACCCAAGCCCATCTAACCATGTCTTCATCATAAGCTCTGGTGTACGGTAAAGGAGGATCTAACCACGATAAATCTTGCATGCTGCTTTTACCCCTAGGGGCCCACCAAACTCTATTATTAATATTATATTCCATATGTTGTCCTGCTGTAATAGTAGGTAAAGGCTTAAGAGCTTTATTTTGGGGGGCTCTGGTTTTATGACTAATCTGATGTTTAACTATACCTATGTTATCTGTAACAGTTTTTACCTCAGTTTCTGTTAATTCCTTATGCCACAACATTAATAGAAAATCTCTAAGTGTTTCATTTGCCATAAAGTTAAAGGTACATTTTGTTGCAGTGGATGTTACAACAATTGATTCTATTGACGGTTGGGTTGTCATGACCTCTCCTATTCTTGATTTCCTGAGGTGTAGCCAATGTTGAAACATTGACTGCTTTATTACTGGCATTGTAGACACTGTACCCTCCAATTCTGGTTACATTATGCTTTTCCAAGGGAGATTGAAACGTATTATTCCTGTAAGGCAGGAGTATAACAATATAATGGGAATAACCAGGCGACCATGAGTCACAGGGCAGCCATGCAGAACTTCCTCAAGACTTTCCGTGGGGCCTTGCCACGCACACGGATCCCCCCTGGGGCTTTGCCTACCAGGGGGGGTGTCTTCATTCGGTTCCCATGCTGAGCCCCAGATTGTCATGGCCTCCGCCAAAGGTGCCCAGGCTGGTCTCGAACTCCCAGGCTCAGGCAATCCTCTCACCTCAGCCTTTCAAAGTGCTGGTATTACAGGCTGAGCCACCACATCCGGCAGAATATGCATTCCTAACACAATACTAGTGATGTGATACTGGTCCAAAGAGCACGTTTCGGGTGGGATGCAGTGGTTCATGTCTGTAATCCCAGCACTTTGGGAAGCTGAGGTGGGTGGGTGACTTGAGGCCAGGAACTTGAGACAGACTGGGCAACATATTGAGGTCCTGTCTCTTAAAATTTTTAATTTAATTTAAAAAATGTTTTCATTAGTTGGATGTGGCCATGCTTGCTTGTAGTCCCAGCTACTCAGGAGGCTGAGGTGGAAGGACCACTTGAGCCCAAGAGGTCGATACTGCAGTGAGCCATGATCGTGCCAGTGCACTTCAGCCTGGATGACAGAATAAGACCTCGTCTCTAAAAAAACAAAACAAAAGAAAAGTACATTTGGAAATAGCAGGGATCTAATTTTGTGCTATGTAATACTGAAGCCACTAGCCCCATGTGGTATTTAAATTTAAAATTAAATTAGTAAAAAGTAAATAAAATAAATAAGACCTTTAGTTGCACTCGTCATATTTCAAATGCTCAACAGACTCATGTGGCTAGTGACTACTATATGGCAGATACAGGCCATTTCCACAGAAAGCTCTGTAGGTTAGAGCTGTTCTAGTCAGTGGTTCTCAAAGGTCAGCTTCCTCAGTATCACCCAGGAATCTGTTATAAATGTATATCTTCAGGCCCCACCCCAGAACTGCTAAGTCAGAAACTCTGGAGTTGAAGCCTAGCAATCTGTGTCATAAGCTCTCCAAGTGACATTGCATGCTCAAGTTTGAGAAGCAATTCTCTTCTGGTGCTTTCCCTCCCCTCTTTCTATGGTCATAATAAGAATCTATAATACCTGACTGTGATTGCAAAAAAAAGTTAGTTAATCAGGTCATTAAGGCCTAATCACCCACTTTTAATATCAGTTGTGAAGAATCATTTGGATGACTGACTCTGTTTTAGCCCCCATTTCCCCCCAAGAAAGATTGAGACAGCCAGGTGCGGTGGCTCACACCTGTCATAACAGCACTTTGGGAGGTGGAGGTGAGAGGATTGCCTGAGCTCAGGCATTCAAGGCCAGCCTGAGCAACATGGCAAGACCTCATCTCTACAATAAATAAAAAAAATTGCCAGGCATGGTGGCACATGCTTGTGGCTCCAGCTACTTGGAAGGCTGTGGCGAAAGGATCACATGAGCCCAGCAGGTCAAGGCTGCGGTGGCCATGAGCGTGCCAGTGCACTCCAGCCTAGGCAACAGAGTGAGACTCTAACTCAAAAGAAAAAAAGTTCACTTTTAGTGACTAATGTCAAAATGGTGAGCAATTCTTCAAATGCCTCTTGGCAGAAGGGAGGAAGAGCACTCAACGGCCCTGGGAATGCCATCAGAGCAACCGAAGCCATTCTGTGGTGGGGTCCCGTGGCGACAAGACATGCATAGTCAGGGAAGCCGAGCTGATGACGGAGTATTCACAGAGGCTAAGAATCCTTACAAAGGAAGTAAGTCAAGATCCCTCTGTCTGAAAGCAGTGGTTGGTGGCACCCTTCCAGCTTCCAGCCAAACACACCACTTCCTTTTCTCCCCTTCATTCTCAGGTTTCTTCTCTTGCTCTTAAAACACACCCCAGGAGCATCGCAGAAAGGGCATGGGCTTGGGAACCAGCTTGGACTGTGTGTGTGTTCCGTGATGTGCCTCCTCAGTGTGAGACCATTAAGCGAATGCTAACCTCTCGGCTTCCCCTTCTGATCTGCAAACTGAGGATAACAAATCCTGCTTCTCAAGGTTTCTGTCATCAACAAGAGCCCACCTATGTGAAAGGGCTTTATCCGGGAGGTACCAACTACACGCTAATGTTTAATAAGTGCCAACTCTCTGCTCTGGATTCTATTTCTTTCTTTTCTGGTCTTTTCCCATTCCTCCGTTTCTTCTTCTCTTTCTTCACCTGTTGCTCCATATTCCTCTTTCTAATGCCGTTCCCCCCCAGTGGTTTCTGCTATGGGTTACATTCATTCTTTCTTAATTTCCTTGTGGCATGACAGTTGTGGAATTTTGTTCAAAAAGGATGGGGAGATGAAACAAGACCCTGCTTGACAACTTTGTCAACAAAACCTACGAGGAAATAAAAATGAGAAGTGTGTGTGTGTGTGTGTGTGTGTGTGTGTGTGTGTGTGTGTGTGTGTGTGTGTCTGTGTGTGTAGTTACCCATCAGCCTGTTTGGTAACGTTTATGCTGATTATACATCAAGTCCAGAAAAATCTCCTGGCTTGGAGACATCATCTAGTGGAGGTAATGAGGCCAGCTGCAAGCTTAGGGTCAGGTGAGCAGACAGAAGACTAGGAGGAACAAACAGAGGGCCTCCTTCTAAATCTGCCCGACTAATGGGTGCTAAATGGTCTAAAGATTTAAATGAAAAAAATTCCTATAAAAATCTCAATTTCTAGTGTCTCTTGAAAATGAGAAGACCTGACAACACGGGGCCCACATGTCTGCACGGCGTCAACTGTCAGGAGATGAGTTGTGAGTATGGGTCACATCCTCCGTTGACCCCAGTCCCTGCTACCACCTAACGTAGTCCGCTTGGCCAGTGTCACGTATTTGTGTCACTGGCCTGGTACTCTGGGTGTTTTTAAGCTCAGACCTGAGTTCTCCTTTCCCTAAATGATGCCATGCAGGAGTATGGGGGCAGGAGGTGGAGAGGAAAGATGGGAGGAGAGAGAAGACTTCCAAGCTTTTAAAAAAATTGTGATAAGCCAAACTGGCTGAAGGTGAAGTTCAATGATGCTCTTGATTTTAATTCCCACATCATGTATCACTTAGTTTTTAAATAAAGAAACCTGGGACACACAGTAGATAAAAAATAAAATAAAATAAAAATAAATGCATATCTTTAGGCCCCACCTCAGACCTGCTGAATCAGAAACTCTGGGGTTGAGGTCTAGCAATCTGTGTCATAAACTCTCCAAGCGACATGGCATGCTCAATTTTGAGAAGCAATTCTCATTTGGTGATTTTTTCCCCCTCTTTCTATGGTCATAATAAGAACATATAATACCTGACTGTGATTACAAAAAAAGTCAGTTAATCAGTTCATTAAGGCATTCCCAGTCAGGGCCTAATCGCCCACTTTTAATATTAGCTGTGAAGAATCATTAGGATGACTGACTCGGTTTTAGCCCCCATTTCCCCCAAGAAAGATTGAGACAGCCAGGTGTGGTGGCTCACACCTGTCACCCCAGCACTTTGGGAGGCGGAGGTGAGAGGATTGCCTGAGCTCAGATGTTTGAGGCCAGCCTGAGCAACATGGCAAGACCTCATCTCTACAATAAATAAATAAAAAATTGCCAGGCATGGTGGCACATGCTTGTGGTTCCAGCTACTTGGAAGGCTGTGGTGAAAGGATCACATGAGCCCAGCAGGTCAAGGCTGCGGTGGCCATGAGCGTGCCAGTGCACTCCAGCCTAGGCAACAGAGTGAGACTCTAACTCAAAAGGAAAAAAGTTCACTTTTAGTGCCTAATGTCAAAATGGTGAGTAATTCTTCGTATGCCTCTTGGCAGAAGGGAGGAAAAGCACTCAACAGCCCTGGGAATGCCATCAGAGCAACCGAAGCCATTCTATGGTGGGGCCCCGTGGCGACAAGACATGCATAGTCTGGGAAGCCGAGCTGATGGCCGTGACTCAAGCCTCTAATCCCAGCACTTTGGGAGGCTGAGGTGAGAGGATTACCTGAGCCCATGGGTACGAGAACAGCTGGGCAATTTGGCCAGACCTTGTCTCTACAATAAATTAAAAAATTAGCCAGATGTGGTAGTGTGTGCCTGTAGTTCCAGCTACTTGGAAGGCTGAGGTGGATCACCAGAGCCCAGCAGGTCGACACTGGGGTGGCCGTGGGTGTGCCACTGCACTCCAGCCTGGGCAACGGAGTGAGACTCCAACTCAAAAGAAATTGTGATAAAATACACATAATAGAAAATTTACCATCTGAACCCTTTTTTTTTTTTTGAGTTGGGATTTCACTCTGTTGCCCAAACTGAAGTGCAGTGGCACAATCACTGATCACAGCAACCTCGACCTCCTGGGCTCAGGCAATCCTTTGGCCTCAGTCTCCCAAGTATATCTGGGACTACAGGCACATGCCACCATGCTGGGCTAATTTTATTTTATTTTTTGTAGAGACAAGATCTTGTCATGTTGCCCAGGTTAGTCTTGAACCCCTGGGCTTAAGCAGTCTTCTCACTTGGCCCCCTAAAGTGCTGGAATTCCAGGTATGAGTCATCACACCCGGTCCCATTTTTAAGTATATAATTTAGCGGCATTGATGACATTCACGTTGTTTTGCAATCATCACCACTATCTATTTCCAAAATGTTCTCATTACCCTAAAAAGGATCTTCATTAACCATTAAGTGATAATGCCACATTTCTTCCTCCTTCCCTCCCAACCTCTGGTAACTTCCACTCTTATCTTCCAGGAGCAAGTATTTATTTCCTGGAGCAAGGAGAGAAGATAGTTTTGCTTATTGTTTAACATAAGGACAATATGCCACATCCCAGTATTGTTTAACACATCCACAGGAAATTCTGTGGGTTTTCACCGAAGGAGGGAGGACTCTGATCTTTACTAGAATATCACATGTTCATGGAGTGCGAACCACAGGATAAGGAGGGATAGTGGGACCATCAGGATTTGAGCTGGATGAGCATTCAGTTCAGTTCTCTGAACCTAGATCAAGCTGAGTGTCTGAACTTTTAATTTGAACTCTAACTTGTGGATACTCTCCTACAAAATATTAAACTATATGTCTAGAAGGGGTTTTCCAAATGTTTTTGGTCTTGTCGGCCATGGAGGTAACAGTACTCACCTCCTCTCCTCAGTCTACCAGCATCTGTCTACCCCCACACAAGACTACACACACACAGAGGCATGTACACACATACACACAGCTCCTCATTCCTCCCCACATCCCCTTTAACACAACCTCTACTTAGTCAAAAATTGACAAAGAGCTGTGAGAAAAACTAGGCCAGCTTCACAAAACACTGCATTGTTTTCGGAAGCAGGAGAAAATGGCACGTTTGTTAGTGTTAGTCTGATGTGTATTCACATGTGCTGCTTTTTCACTTCTTACAAGGCAGTTTATGTATTAAAATTCCTACATTTCTAAAAAGCTAAAATCACAATTTTTTAACAGTTCCATGACAAAGGTCCACAGTGATGTGCTAGATTTTTGTCTGCCAAATAAGATTTCAAAGTATATAACAATCAGTCAGAAGTTAAAGACAAATGTTTTTCACGAGAATTCCCCTTGGGAATGCTCATTATTTATTGGAAAGAAATATTTTTATAAGCCATTAGAACTGGGAGGGTGGGATCTCAAGGACATGATTAAGTAATAATAACAATAATAATAATAGTACATTATCTCTTATGGAGCCTGAATTCTGTTAACAGGAGCCCATCTGTTCTGTAGAGCTCTGAGTTGGGTTCGTGTGTGTCTGCCTGTGGACAGTAGCAACAGGAAAGCAAAATGTCTCTACATAGTAGAGAGCAGAGACCCAGTCAGCCTGGCACTGCTGAAGAAGGAAGAGAGAGAAACAATTCTCAGTTCTGGTACATCTGAAAGCTGACAGAAATGAAATATCTAGTACTTTTCTGCAGTATGTATGATTGATAGTGATCCTCTAGGTCAAGGTCTCACACCCCCAGCACTGTTGACATTTTGAGCCAAATGAGTCTTTGTTGTGGAACTGTCTTGTGCACTGTGGGACGCTTAGCCGCTTCCCTGCCACTATCCATGGGACACCAGTAGAATCTTCCTCCTACCTCCAGTTAGGACAACCCCAAATGTCTCCAGACATTGCCAATGTCCTCTGGGCAACAAAGTCACTCCTGGTTGAGAATCCCTGTGTCATAGCTTTAGGAAAGTCTACTTTGATTTAAAATAGTCAACTGCCAACTATCAAGATAAATGTTCTTATCACAGGAAACAGGACGTGACTATAGGCACGCAGAAAAGTACTAGATATTTCATTTCTGTCAGCTTTCAGATGTACCAGGACTGAGAATTGTTTCTCTCTCTTCCTTCTTCGGCAGTGCCAGGCTGGGTGGGTCTCTGCTCTCTATTATGTAGAGACATTTTGCTTTCCTGTTGCTACTGTTCACAGATACACACAAACCCAACTCAGAGCTCTGAGAACGGACGGGCTCCTGTTAACAGACTTCAGGCTCCATAAGAGGTAATGCACTTTTCCCTTTACTGATGTTGCAGACATGAGCCATGGCCCCACACATTCTAGTTTCCTTTCCTTTTATATTTTTTATTGTTTATTTGTTTATTTATTTATTCATCTATTTATTTTGAGTCAGGATCTCACTTTGTTACCCAGGCTGGAGTGCAGTGGCACAATCACAGCTCACCATAGCCTCGACTTCCTGGGCTCAGGTGACCTCGTGCCTTAGCCTCTCGGGTAGCTGGGACTACAGCATGCCCAGCTAATTTTTTGTATTTATTGTAGAGATGAAGTCTCACTATGTGGTCCAGCCTGGTCTCAAACTCCTAGGCTCAAGCGATCCTCTCCATCCCGGCCTCCCAGAGTGCTGGGATTACAGGCCTGAGCCACTGTGCCCTGCCTCTCACGTTTCTAATAAACATATGACACACATTGCGAAGACAAGAGGTGCCAAGCATTGGATCTTTTGTGGATTCTTAGTACCTCTGAGCCCCCGTCAACCTTGAACCTTCTGTTGTTATAGCACTTGATCTTATACTTTAACTCATACATGTGTTTCCTCTGTAGCCTGCAGCTCTTTGATCTCTGCTATCCAACACAATGTCTAAAACATTCTAAGCTTGGGCTAGGTACAGTGGCTCAGCCTGTAATCCCGGCACTTTGGGAGGCCGAGGTGAAAGGATTACCTGAGCCCAGGGGTTTGAGACCAGCCTGGAAAAAAACAAAAAACCAGCTGCAGGTCTGTGGGCTGCTACTTCAGGCTTAGGATGTTTTTTGTTTGTTTGGTCTGAGTTGGAGTCTCACTCTGTCTCCCAGGCTGGAGCACAGTGCACGCTCACGGCCATTGCAGCCTCGACCTGCTGGACTCAGGTGATCCTTTCCGTCTCAGCCTTCCAAGTTGCTGCAACTACAGTCATATGCCACCAAGCACAGACAATTTTTTGATTTATTGTAGAGATGAGGTCTCACCAAGTTGAACAGGCTGGTCTCGAACCCCTGGGCTCAGGCAATCCTCTCACCTCCACTTCCCAAAGTGCTGGGATTATAGTCTTGAACCACCGTGCCCGGCCTGCATCTACGTTTTATTTAGCCCTGTAAACCTTGAGGATGTTCACATTAAAATATAGATTTAGAACTTTTTCTAAAGGAATTAGAAAACAGTCAACAATCAACTAGTGTTGCATATGGACACAATCCTTGGAGCTCGCCGTGTGCTTCCTCTTAAGCATGTGCACTCACTTACCAGTTTGCAGGGTTCCCTCCACCTTCTTGGGACTGTCCCAGTCTCTTCTGCTGTTCATGTTTCCCACCTGGTCTCCTACCTGGTCCCTAAAGATGTGTAAATTTTCTTTTGTTTTGTTTTTGAGTCAAAGTCTCAATCTGTCCCCCAGGCTAGGATGCAGTGGCATGCTCATGCTAGGCTCAGGTGATCCTTCCACCTCAACCTTCCAAGTAGCTGGAACCACAGGCATGCGCCACCACACCTGGCTAATTTTATTTATTGTAGAGATGAGGTCTCTCCAAGTTGCCCAGGCTGGTCTCGAACCCCTGGGCAATCCTCTCACTTCCAACTCCCAAAGTATTAGAATTACAGGTGTGAGCCACTGCACCTGGCGAGGTGTGTAAATTTTCAATCCCTGTTATAAGTACCTTTGAAATGTTTACAGTAATTGGTTTTTTATTTGACATTAGGTATCCTATTATTGTATAGTGTAAAAGAAATCAACAGAGATTGCCCTTAGCAGTCAGAACAAAACAAGTTATTTGTTTGCCTGATGAGGGATAGCTGCATTATTCAAGCGCAAAGTCAGGAGGTCTTTCTGATCAGTAGTTGAAAGGGCTAGACATTGACAAAACGAAAGTATGAATACATCAGATATCTACTGAAGCCGGGTGTGATGGCTCACACCTGTAATCTCAGTACTTTGGGAGGCTGAGGCAGGAGGATCGCTGGAGCCCAGGAGTTGGAGACCAGCCTGGGCAACAGAACGAGACCTCTCATCTCTACAAAAAATAAATAAATCGTAGTCCAATGACTCACGAGGCATACCATAAACTCTTTGCAAGCAGTCTTTCGCTAGCTTAAGGTACTATAGCCAAGGGCACAGTTCTTAAAGGACCACCATGACTGGTTACATAGGGCTCAAGTGAGTGTCAGAGTATCGCTAGGCACATACTTGAAGACGGGGAAACAGTGGTGAATCCTAACTACTAGTTAGACAGCTAAGTGTCTGTTCTATCGGAATGAGTGAGACAAAATAAAAATGTTTGGGGTTTAGTTTGATCTTCAACTCTGGTACTGTCTGGATCATTAACACCACCTTAGAGACGCTAGATGTAGGGCATTCATTGTATTTGAGTTGAGCCCATTCTCTTTTTACACCTCTAGGGAATCTTCCAGGCCCTTGCCTTCCCCAAGCACAATACTAGTGTATTGTGCCTGTACCCAGCAGATCCTCACAGCGCTAAGGACACCGGGACAACAGTCCAGACTGGATATTTCCTGAAAGAGGACTTTTGTTTTTTCCAGCCACTGTGATAAATCAGTCAACCTGACCGCCGTGAATTTGGAACATTAAAATAAATTATTGCTCCACCAGAGGATCTGCTTTTAGGCACAGACATGAAACCCAGCATCATGCATCTTTATTAGCAATTGACAGGATGATGAATACCAGTTGGCATTTTAAAAGTGGATACTTAAGGTGTGATAGATAGACTGAAATATGGAATCAGTCAGTATATTTACAAGGTGGTTTTCTTTCATGAATCTAGTAACTGGACAATCTTTGCTTTGGCATAAGAGTATCACCATGGCCAGACACGGTGGCTCATGCCTATAATCCCAGCACTTTGGGAGGCCAAGGTGGGAGGATTGCTTGAGCCTGTGGGTCCAAGACCAGCCAGGTCAACTTGGTGAGACCTCATCTCTACAATAAATAAGAAAATTAGCTGGGCGTGGTGGCACGCACCTGTAGTTCCAGTTACTTGGAGGGCTGAGGCGGAAGGATCGCCGGAGCAAAGCAGGTCGAGGCTGTGGTGGCCAGAAGCGTGCCACTGCGCTCCAGCCTGGGTGACAGAGTGAGACTCTGACTCAAAAAAATAGAATATCAGAACATCCTTTTCTGAAGAAAGATGAATAAGGAAAACCCTCTAAGATGTTAGAAGTTACAATGGACATAAAGGGCACTAGATATGACATATTTGGATAATTTCTTGCTTTTAGAGATTCACTAAGTGTTTTAAAATTTCTGCCCTAATCACGCTCCTTTTAATTTTTGAATTGTGGTAAGATATATATATAGATATATATAAAAAAATATATATATTTATGTAAAAAATATAAAATGTACTGTTTTAGTCATTTTAAGTATATAGTTCAATGGCTTCATTTTTTAAAAGCTGTTATTTTACTAATAAAAAGGATTGGTGAGTGAAATGAAGCTAGACAAATGTATGTAGGTCTGTTTTCACACACCTAAAAGGAGACCCAGTATGTCACCAAAAACTCATCTCCCCAAATCTTTCCTAAAAGAGCCTCTGAAATTAAAGAAGTGAGGGCATGTCTAAGGGTGTATTCCACTGCTTTTAAGACATAGAACTTCAGTTCTTTCTTGCACACCCAATATGAGTGGCCAGATTATGTAGAAAGAATAAGATATTATCTTCTTACAACTTGGTGAGGTGAAAGTGCAGCTAAACTCAGATGAAAAGGCCAACAAAAATAGTTTATCAACCAGTTTCAATCAATTTCTCTTATTTGTGTGCTTTCTAAAAATTATAAAAAATAAACACTTAAAGGAATACTAAAGTTTGAGTAAACAAATACTTTTTTTTTTTTTTTTAGTAGGAGTCTCACTCTGACACCCAGGCTGGAGTGCAGTGACACACTCACGGCCACTGTAGCCTCGACCTGCTGGGCTCAGGTGATCCCTCCACCTCAGCCTTCCAAGGAGCTGGAACTACAGGTATATACCACCATGACCGGCTAATTTTTTGATTTATTGTAGAGACGAGGTCTCGCCAAGTTGCCCAGGTTGGTCTTGAACCCCTGGACTCAGGCAATCCTCTCGCTTCCCCTTCACAAAGGGCTGGGATTACAGGCATGAGCACCACACCCAGCACAAATATGCTGTATGTACTTGAAAAAATTATTGCTCTTTCAAAAACAAAAGTGAAAATAAGGTCAAACGTATATTTTGAACTTGAATTAAAAACAAAAAAGAAAAAGAAAGACAGAATCTTGCTCTGTTACCCAGGCTAGAGGACAATAGCATGATCATAGCTAACTGCAGCCTTCACCTCCTGGGCTTAAGCAGTCCTCCTACCTCAGCCTCCTGGGTAGCTGAGACCACAGGCGTGCACCACCACATCTGGCTAATTTTAAAATCTTTTATAGAAACGAGGTCTTACTATTTTGCCCAGGCTGGTGTCAAATTCCTCCCTCAAGTGATTATTCCACATCGGCCTCCTAAAGTGCTAGGACATGAGTCACTGCACGTGACTTGAATGTGAATCTTTTACCTCTACATAAAGCAAAGAAAATATTTTCTTCCAACGTATTATGGTAAAGGTATTACAGAGGCCAGGTATTCCCAAATAGTAAAAAACAAACAAAAAACACTGGTTTAAAAAGTTGATTGATCCCACCGTTAGACTTTGGAAAACTGTAAACTAAATCTCCTCCTTGGAAATTCCCATTAAACATTCATAGTGTAAAGGTTCTGAGAAGTCCCATGATAAAAGAGAAATCTGTTCAATTTTCTCAGTGGTTAGCATCATATATACTGTGGTGTCATTTGATCTGGATCCCTAAACTATTTCATTTCACTTCATCACCATTTCTTCATCATCATCAAATTAGCCTTCATCAAGATAAGTTTTTTTTAAAAATGTACCACAATTATTTTCTTCCTCTGTGATATTATTTTACAAACTAGGAAACTGGGATTATAAAAGAATAGTAAAATTTCCTGAAACTACACAAAGTGTTATCCCATGACAAAAGCCTTTATTTTTATATCACTTTTCAGTGACTTCTTTTCCCCCCAGGGGGAAAATATTCGATTTTTAATCATTTAGGCTCAAGGTGTTATTTATCAAGCTCTTTGCCTGCAATCCTAGGAACTACCACCAGGTGGTGTTGAGTCAGTTTGGATGCAGAGGCCTCCTTTCCAGGGAAGTCTGAAAAATAGTTTTTTTGTTTTTAATTGAAAAGAAAAAACAAGCAAGCAAAAAATAAATCAAACAAAATAACATTAAAAGGCCAAGACATCATTATGAATTAACAAGATGCATCTATTGATTTTTTATTTTTTAATAAACAGAGTTACTAAAGACCAACTGCCTTCTTTGCTTTCCCTTCAATCTCCTCTGACCTTCTGAGTCGATTGGCAGCTGCGGTGGGCAGTGCCAGCACAGGGGCAAACTCCCACCTCAATGAGGAGGGCCCCACTCTGCGCTTCTACCAGGAGTTTTTCTCTAATTGAAAAGATTTTGCACAGTGGCTCATGCCTGTCATCCCAGCACTTTGGGAGGCAGAGGAGAAAGGAGTGCCTGAGTCCAGGGATTCGAGACCAGCCTAGGCAACATGGCAAGACCTCGTCTCTACAGTAAATCAAAAGATTAGCCAGGCATGGTGGTATATGTCTGTAGTTCCAGCTACTTGGAAGCCTGAGGCGGAAGGATCACCTGAGTCCAGCAGGTCGAGAGTGCCACTGCACTCCAGCCTGGGTGACGGGGTGAGACTCCAAGGCAAAAGAAAAAAAAAAAAAAAAAGGAAAGAGAAGGTTTGGGGACCAGGCACAGTGACTCATTTGTAATCTCAGCATCTCAGCACTTTGGGAGGCAGGAGGATTACTTGAGCCCAAGAATTAGAGACCAGCCTAGGCAACGTAGCAGGATCTCGTCTCTACAAAAGAAAAAAATGATAAAAAAAAAATTAGCCAGACATGGTGGCACGTGCCTGATCTGTGTAGTTCCAGCTACTTGGGAGCTGAAGCAGAAGAATCACCTGAGCCTGGGAGGTCAAGGCTGCGGTGAGCCATGATCTTGCCACTGCATACAGAGTAAGACCCCCAAGTCAAAAAAGAAAAAAAAAAAGCAAAGGTTTGTGTTTGTGTGCTCAAGGAAACCTGGATGGCGGAACTTAACCTCAGGGTCAGCCTTCAGATGATGAGGGACTGGAGTCAACTGCGTTCTCTCAGTGGGGGCAACTCTGCGAAGGTTCTATGTGGTTCCTCAGGGGTCCCAGCCCTGAAACTGAGCCTGGGTGTCCCTAGGGAAAACTGCTTATTTACATACAACCAAGTTGCCTTTCTCTCTATCCTGTCTCACTTTCCTCACTCCCTCTCTGGTGCTTATTGAGATCACCTCCTCAAAAAACCGACTGCCTTCAAGTTGTCTTAAGGTCGGCTTTGAGGAAACCTAAACCAGGACACTAGTCGAATTTAGCTCCGCCATTTTATCAGTCTTTTTAGACGTTATACTGATATTAGAATCCAGGCATTGGAACATCGGAAATCATACCCAGATTGGTTTTTGCACAGCCACCACAACAAAAACAAAATCAAAAAACAAACAAACAGAATCTGTGTTTCAGATCCTGCTAGCTCTAAGTCTGATAAAACAACAGCAACACAAGCAGACATCCAAATCTTTACTGACTTGCTAATTGCAATTCATTTTTTTTGGATCGGATTCTCACTCTGTCGCCTAGGCCAGAGTACAGTGACACGC
Organism: Carlito syrichta; assembly: GCF_000164805.1. NCBI lineage: Eukaryota > Metazoa > Chordata > Mammalia > Primates > Tarsiidae > Carlito > Carlito syrichta. The sequence goes on along the minus strand of NW_007245264.1, from coordinate 351,350 downwards.
TTACTTATGGCCATCCGCAACCTCAACCTGGAGGGCTCAGGTGATCCTTCAGCCTCAGCCTTCTAAGTAGCTTGAACTACAGGTATGTGCCACCACACCCAGCTACATTTTTATTTGTCGAAGAGATGAGGTCTCGCCAAGTTGCCCAGGCTGGTCTTGAATCCACGGGTTCAGGCAGTCCACTCGCCTCGGCCTCCCAAAGTGCTGGGATTATAGGCGTGAGCTACCACGCCAGGCCTGCTAATTGCAATTCTTGATTGGAGTTCTGTCTTTATGTTCACCTCTCTTTAAACTGTTGGATTTTTTGGAAACCCCCTCCCCCTTTTTTCCTACTATATGTCAGTATGACTAAAAACAAGGGGAAAAAACTAAATAACACACAACAACATGATGGTTATTGCATCTTTATACGTTTGTAATTGGGCTTTTTACCTGAGCCAGATTGATTTTCCCCCTTTTATTATTTTATTTATTTATTTTTGAGTTGGAGTCGCACTCTGCAGCCCAGTCTGGAGTGCAGTGGCACGTTCACAACCACTGCAGCCTCAACCTGCTGGGCTCAGGTGATCCTTTCTGCCTCAGCCTTCCAAGTCGCTGGAACTACAGACGCATGACACCACATCTGGCTATTTTTTTTTTTTGTGATTCATTGTAGAGACAAGATCTCACCAAGTTGCCCAGGCTGGTCTCGAACCCCTGGTGTCAGGCAATCCTCTTACCTCGGCCTCCCAAAGTGCTGGGATTGCAGGTTGAGCCATAGCGCCAGCCGGCCCATTTTAAAATCAGGTTATTTTACTTTATTTTTTATTTTCTGCTATTGAGTGGTGTGAGTTCCTTGTTTTATTTTGGATATTGACCCCTTTTCAGACCTATGGATTGCAAGCATTTTCTCCCATTTCATCATAGGTTGCCTCTTCATGGAGTTGATTGTGTTATTGTTGTGCAGAAGGTTTTTAGCTCAATGTCATCCCACTTGTTTATTTTTGCTTTTGTTGTCTGTTCTTTTGATGTCATATCCAAAACCAAAAACAAATAAAATGACAAAACTATTGCTAAGACCAATGTCAAGAAGCTTTTTCACTATTTTTTTAAAATAAATTTTATGGTTTCAGATCATATACTTAAGTTTTTAATTCATTTCAAGTTAATTTTTGCATATGGCATTAAGACAAGGGTTCAATTTCACTCTTTTGTATATGGATATTCAGTGTTCCTGGCATTATTTATTGAAGAGACTTTCCTTTCCCTATTGTGTATTCTGGGCACCTTTGTCAAAGATTAGTTAACTATACATGCATGGGTTTATTTCTGGGCTCTCTGTTCTGTTCCATTGGTCAATTGTCTATTTTCATGCCAGCACCATACTGTTGTGATTACTATAGCTTTATAAAATAGCTTGAAATCAGAAAATGTGATGCTTTCAACGTGGTTTTTTTTTTTAAATCAAAATTGCTTTGGCTATTCAAGATCTTTTATTGTTCCCTACAAATTTTAGGATTCTTTTTTCCATTTCTGTAAAAAAATGTCATTGGAATTTTGATAGGGATTGCACCCTTACCCTTCCTGTGAAAGCAGACAGAAGGCCTCATGGTGCACCTGGGATGGTAATTATCAGGGACTTCATGAAGCAGAGAGTGAAGGAAGGTTGATTTTCACCAAACAGTGGGAGTCTGAGAGAGATGAAAATCACAGCCTTCTTTTTTAGTAAAGAAAAGTCATCTAAAAGAAAAATTAAAGCTAACATTTTGCAACCATGTTAACAACGGATGCAATAACTTGTTGCAAATCTCAGTTCCTGTGTAAAAGCCAGAGAAGTTGGAGGAACACACACAGATAAAGTAATGGTGTGTGGGTTTATTTCAATATGTCTGGTTTAAGGCTCCGGAGTTTTTCTTTAATAAGAATCAGGTCCACGGCTGCTGCTTTGGCTAATGCTGTAATTTCACAGCGAACTCATCAGTGTCTGGTTACCTGCTGTATACAAGGGACTGCGGACATGAATGTCTGAGGGGGTGATCACATTTCTTCAGTGACCAGTCGATGACCAGTGCTCTGCTCAATGTGTTCTCATTTTGTTCTAAATAACTACTTAGTACGTAGACTCGTTTATTTTTAAAAGCCTCCAATACTGACATAGCTCTTAAACTTAGCCATTTATGGCCTAGTTAAGGTTTAGCTTTGTCAATTATTGTAAACATGGCTTAAACTGGGTGTCGGTGACCAGCACTGACCAAGGGTGGGTTAGGACCCGCACCAGAGAATCTGGACAGCGAGAAGACCACTCGGAGGCAGTTCTTCTGGGAACAGCCTGATCAGGACTGGAGCCGATTTTATTCAAACATTTTCCAACTTATATACCATTTTCTATACCCTCCAGCAATGTGATAATCACTCACTGGGGGCGTACAAGTTTCGTGCTTTACAAACTATGCATCACAAGACCACCATGAGATCTGCAATTTCCAAGCAAACAATTCGAATTCCATGATGCCTGCCGTGCTTACATTAAGGTCACAGGTGCACAATTTCAATACAAATCGTTCAAAGTGTTTTCCATAATGTTCAATGAATCATTCATATTATACTCTTTGCTCTATACCCTGATTAATACAAAAAACTTTCCTGAGTTAACTCTAGGTTCAATCCAAGTTCACTGATTCCCAATATTTTTAATAATTAATATTATCAACTTAACACTATACTATAATCTATAAGTTTAGTTAAATGACTTAACTGTCAGTTATACTATTAACCTATTATGATTTACGTATGCCTTATAACTCAGTTAAAACTA
>NW_007245264.1:342892-348177 GCF_000164805.1 Carlito syrichta | reverse complement strand
CCAGGAAATAGAAGTAAAAAAATATCTAGAACGAAGCAAAACTTAGAAAGACAGAGAGAAATAATTCCGCCATGCACCTTCCATCAAGTGTACTGAGATTCACTTATAAGTTTTACTGCCATGTATGCACACTGGTCACCAATCACACGCCAATATCATAGGTATAACTGATATCCTATGTCAGAGGCGATCTTCCAGATGGGCCTTTACAGGCCTCAGCCATGTAGCTATAGATGTTGGCTCCCAACAACTGGGTGTTATTAATTTGGATTAATATATGACCGTGGTGACTGATCACCGCAAGAGCCTGATGAGGAGGAATTTTCCCCATTTTACAGTTGAGGAAAGTGAGACTCTAGTGGGTAAATCACTTTTCTAAAAATCATATGACTGTGACTTAAACAGGCAGCATTTGAACCTAGATACATTTGACCCCAAAGCCTTTGCTGTAGTGTGAATGTTTGTGTCCCCCACAAATTAATATGTTGAAACCTAATCCCCAGGGTGATGGTATTAAGCAGTAGGGACTTTGGGAGATGATTAGGGAATGAGAGTGGAGCCCTCATGAATGAGGTAAGAGCCCTTGTAAAAGACACCCCAGCGAGCTGCCTTGACCTTTCACCATGTAAGGACACAGCTGGAAGGTGCCAACTCGGAGCCAGAAAACGGGCCCTCACCAGACACTGAATCTGCTGGCACCTTGATCTTGGACTTCTCAGTCTCCAGAACAGAATAGATTTCTGTTGTTCACAAGCCACTCAGTTTATGGCATTTTGTTATAGCAGCCCAAATGCACTAAGACAGACTTTTCTCATTCAGTTCACTACGTGACCTCTTTAGCAAAGAAATAGTCCAGGTGCAGTGGCTGACATCCGTAATACCAACACTTTGGGAGGCTGATGCGGGAGGACTACTTGAGACCAGCCTAGGTAACATAGCCACATCTTGTCTCTACAAACCATTTTTTAAAAAGTTAGCCGGGTGTGGTGGCATATGCCTGTAGTCCCAGCTACTTGAAGGCTGAAGTGGAGGCACACCTGAGCCCAGCACGTTGAAGCTGCAGTGAGCCGTGATCATACCACTGCCTGCAGCCTGGGTGACCAAGTGAGACCCGTGACTCAAAATAAATAAATAGGTAAACAAACAAACTAATTAAGTAATAAAAAAAGAAATTTACCCACATGTCTTTCCTAGTAGGATCATCTGTTTCATATTTGCTTGAAGAAATGTTTAGTGGGCTCCATCCAGCTCTCTATCCTCCAACCTGAGTTTCCCTCCGCTGCCAGTACTGCAAAAGCAAACAGTATCCTCCGAGGCCCTGCTGTGCAATCCAGCAGCCATGAATCACCTATGGGCTATCGAACACTTGAAATGCATCTAGTTCAAACCTAGATCTGTTGTCACAGGCTAACAGGATTTCACGACCTTGGTAAGAAAAAGAGAATGTCAGATATCTCCTTTATAAAGTTGTATACCTATTAGGTGTTGAAATCATAGTACGGCTTTATGGGGTAAAATGAAACATTGATTCAAATGCATTTCATCTGTTTCTACTTGCTCACTGGGAAGGCTGGAAAAGTTAAAACAATCCACAGGGTTCACATCCTCCTCTAAAGGATAGCTCTGCTCCTTGGAGCTTCTTCCGCTGTTTTCTTCATAGATTAAGTTGCTATTATTGGGAGTCTTGGGAGGATTTGTGAGGAGGAGGGCTGACAGCTTCTCAGCGGGCCTGGTGCTAGATGAGACCCTAATGCCAAGGACTTAACTGGGCTAATCTGCTTGAGCTGGAATTTAGTAGCTTCAGTCATCAATAGAGTTAAGCCCTTTAGTGAGCTTTGGCCTTTGAAAACACTACCTGTCTTTTTGGATTATATCTTAAGGAATGTAAGAAAGGAGAGGGAATGAAAAAGCTGAAGAACAAGACGAGACATCTGGTCCCTCTGTTTGGTCAAATGGTGGTCCAAGTTCAATGTTTCTAAATGTGTCTCGAGTTCACCTGGATAGCAGGCGGAGAGCTACTTCATCGCCTGCCTTCGTTTATAAAGGCAATGCCTATGAGTGTATGCTTGTAGTTCTCTCTTTTTATACCACAGTTGAAGGACTGGAAAAGTACATTTGCTTTGGAGAGGCTAAGAGACAGAAAGAAACCCTGCAGGGAATATCACATTACCTCCTCCAGCTGGGAAAAAGACTGCTGGCCCAAGATGGGATTTCAGCCCTGTTGTTAAATAAGCAAACAAGCTAACCACGCTGTTGAATGATAATAATATGAAAGGGGATAGATAAATCCAGGTCAACTCCCCACATTCAGCAACTGGAGACACAGAGGCCGCTGAGGGAGGCCAGGTTGGTTGAGGTCCTTGAACTCCTCCACAGGGGCAGGCCTATACCTGCAGGTGGGACAGAACGTCACAGATAATCAGTTGGGGGCTCTCAAACCGCTTTGTGCGTTGGAACACCTGGGGACTGTTAAAAATCCCCACGTCCAAAGCAGCATCCCAGGCCAATGAAGTCATCAGCGTTTGGAAAGTTTCCTAGGTGATTCCAGGCCACCAAGTTTGAGAACCACTGATCTAGGCCAACCTGCCTTGTTTTTGCAGACACTGAGATCTAGAGAAGATGAGGAAATTTTGCTCTGGTTCCTAGATCTAGTGAGTGACTGAGCTGGGAAAAGTCCCTTTTCTGGCTCTCAACTCTGCACTTTCCTTTTCCTACATTTCTAGTCTATTATTATTATTACTATTATTTTGAGTCGAAGTCTCACTCTGTCACCCAGGCTGGAGTGCAGTGCTCACTGCAGCCTTGAACACTTAGGCTCATGTCAGCCTTCCACCTCTGCCTCCTGAGTAACTGGGACTACAGGTATGCACTACCACGATTAACTAATTTTTTGACTTTTTGTAAAGACAAGGTCTCCCCATATTGCCCAGACTGGTCTCAAACTCGTGGGCTCTAGTGATCCTCCTACCTTGGTCTCCCAAAGTGCTGGGACTATAGATGTGCGCCACCGTGCCTGGCCCTAGCCCATTATTCTTACATGACATCACTTTGCTTTCCTCAGAAATGTGCTGCCTCCAAATCTTTGTGCGACCCCTTCTCATTTAAATCTCTGCTTCCACAAGACATTTCCTGAGAGAGGGTACCCTGACCACTGACCTCCACCTCCCTGAAGGTCACCAGCCATCACTGTTTCTCCCAGGCACTTCTCACTGTCCAGCATCATCCACATGCTGACTACGTTCCCCACTAACCACATCTTGTCCATCAAGGTCATAGCTCTCTTGCCAGTTCCTACAATTGTCCCTGGCCTGTTGTAGGGAGTCAATAAGTATTTGTGGACTGAGAGAATGCTCACTGGATTTTTAGCAGGGATATTGTCCTGAACAGTTGTCTTCTGAGGATATCATTTCAAGGGAAATATACTTCCAATTACATAAGTTGGATAAAATATTATTTAATTTTGGGAAATGTATTTTCCAGCTCAACTCTTCCAAATCACATCTGTTCCATCATGTGAGGCTCATCTGGGTGGACAATTTGAATTTACGTCAGCTGTAAGACAGACTCTTAGGCTATTTAAAGGGACAACATTTTACCATGATCCAAATCTGGACTTTGATTAGATAATGGAGTGTGATTAGAATAAGAAAATATCACGTGAACAAAATGGAGACATTTGCTACCAATGAAGATCAAATTATAATTGCTCCTCTTGCAGTTGAAAGGATTAACGATGTGGCAATTAAACAAAAAGAGTTTCCAGGTGAATAATATTACATGCATAAATTCATCCAGGCTGCAGGCTTACAAGATGATAATAGCCTTCAATGTGTTTGAGGGTTCTCATATGAGAATGATATAAAGTGATCCTGTAAATACTTAGAGGTCATGGTCAATTCCCAAGTGCATTAATGGAAAGCTGCAATAAACATGACCCCTGTTTCATTCAAATCAGCACTTACTGTATGTGGGGTTTACAGCCTGGTTACTCAAAAGTGTTTCTTCCTACACTGGCACATTAGCATCACCTTGAAGTTTGTTGCCAAGACAAAAGCTCAGGCTCTGCACCCCTGGTCTACTGAGTCAGAACCTGAATTTTAACAAGATCTTCAAGGAATTCATATCATACATATTTGAGAAGAATTGGTCTAGAATTAGACTCTATACTTCTAGACATGGTTCTCAGTGGATGATGGGGGGTGATTTTGCCTCCAAGTGACTGTGGACCTTTGATTGTCACAACTAAGGACAGTGGTGAAGGAGAATGAAGGGTAGATGTTACTGGCATCCAGTTGGTAGAGGCTAGAATGCTACTCAATACCCTACAATTACACAGGACAGTCCCCCATCACAAAATAATTACTTAGCACTAAGATCCAGTAGTACTGAGGCTGAGAAACCCTGCTCCAGACCAACAGACTCTATTGTTTAAAACTGCAACATTATGATTAACAATAAGCAAATTATACCCTATAAGCACTGGTCAATGAGAAGGAACCAAAGTATTCATTTAACTAAGACTTGAAAGATCAAATGATTTGAAAATCGGTAACATTCAATACCGTGTACGAAACAAACTCTACTCCTTAAGAAGCTAAGGGTTTAATGGCAAAGGCATGTTTTAAATAAATGAAAGTCACTGTCATCAATCCTGCCACACTCTTCTCCTGCCATCCTGTCTGCACCTCGTTCTGCTCACAACATTGCTTTCTGCTTTCTCCAACACTCGATGCCTTTGTGCCCCGTTTCCTCTGCCCCAAATGCCCTTTCCCCTCTCCATCTGGCATAATCCGACCTCTCCTAGCCCCAGAATATCATTGGCTGCTGCCCTACCCAGCTGCTTCCCCTCCCCTTATGTCTCATCCCTCCTCACCCAGCCTCTAGTTGCATCCACTTTTACATACTTATTCTAGGGTGTAGGTGTCTAGCCATATCTTGAACCCTTTGTTCAAGAACCTCCCATGGGGGAATTACTAAGGCCTAGATCCCAACCTCAGAGAGTCTCGGTTCGTTGGTCTGGGGCATCAGTATTTTCAAGCTTCTCAGCCAGGTGTAAGAACCATGGATCTCAGGCAGAGCCCAATCTCCTTAATGCGGGGACTCCAAGGCTGCCTCTGTTTCAGAATCATGGCTCACACTCAGCATCTTGACCTCTTCACCTCCTAGGCATGTTCCCAAATACTCCATGCACTTAACAAAAAATGAAAAAAACAAAAACAAAAACACGGTCTTCTGCTCAAATCTAAGCAGTTGTCCAAGTCTCTCTCTCTCTCTCTCTCTCTCTC
>NW_007245264.1:341020-342303 GCF_000164805.1 Carlito syrichta | reverse complement strand
CACGCCTGTAGTTCCAGCTACTTGGAAGGCTGAGGAGGAAGGATCACCGGAGCCCAGCAGGTTGAGGCTGCAGTGGCCGGGAGCATACTACTGCACTCCAGTCTGGGCGACAGAGTGAGATTCCAACTCAAAAAAACCAAAAAAACAAAAAACGTAAGTGGGCCAGATGTGGTGGCTCACGCCTTTATTCCCAACACTTTGGAAGGCTGAGGTGGGAGGATCACTTGAGCCCAGGAGTTCCAGACCAGCCTGGGCAATTTAGTGAGACCTCGCTTCTACAAAAAATCAAAAATTAGCCAGGCGTGGTGGCACATGCCTGTAATCCCAGCTACTCAGGAGGCTGAGGTGGGAGGATTGCTTGAGCCCAGAAATTTGAAGCTGTGGTGAGCCGTGCTTGTGACTTGCACTTTAGTCTAGGTGACAGAGTAAAGATCAAGATTCAAAAAAGACAAAAACAAAAACCCCAAGTCTATTTGTCCAAATTTTGGAAAAGATGGAGAATGATGATGAAACTTATACACCACCAATCCCAGCACCAAGAGTAACCACTGTTGTGTTTCAGTGTTTCCTGCTAGAGTTGTCCTAGGCATAGTCACATATAAATTTCCACACTGTCCTACACATGTTCCTCCATTCGCATGAATACTTTTCTCTGGAATACACCCTCTACCTCCTGTTCCTTAGGAAGATACTAGAGACCCTGCCATGCTCATCATATATAAATGCGTCTCTTTTTGTTGTATGTGCCTCTATTTTATTTTATTTATTTATTTGTTTGTTTGCTTGTTTATTTGAGTTGGAGTCTCCCTCTGTTGCCCAGGCTGGACTGCAGTGGCACACTCACAGCCACCGCAGTCTCGACCTGCTGGGCTCAGGTGATCCTTCCACCTCAGCCTTCCAAGTAGCTGGAACTACAGGCACGTGCCATCATGCCCTGCTAATTTTTTGATTTTTTTGTAGAGATGTGGTCTTGCCAAGTTGCCTGGCTGGTCTCACACCTGAGTGCTCAGGCAATCCTCTCACCTCGGCCACCCAAAGTGGGCCTGTTTTTTCTTTACTAATTTGACTTTATTTCTTTTTATGCTTAACATTACTCATTGTTCTTTGCTCCTGGGTGACTAAACAATTCTACCTTGAATGAAATCAAAATGACAGAGAACAGGCACAACGAGTTTTTCTCTTTTACTCATGGTTTTTAGAATTAGGCTATATAACCAGGCTCAGTGGCTCAACCTGTAATCCTGCGCCTTGGGAGGCTGAGGGGAGTGGATTGCCTGAACCCG
>NW_007245264.1:327173-340966 GCF_000164805.1 Carlito syrichta | reverse complement strand
GGGGCCGCAATTCAGGTGGCACAAAAGTAGCAGCTTTGACCTTTAGCTACAAGGAGAACATACAGGTAGGGCCCATCCAAGTTCCAAAAGGGACATTTGAGCTGATAATTGTTTTAATAAACGGACTTGGCTGTACCTGGGAGCGATGCTTTACCTGGGACTATGCTTTGTCTTAAAGGGGCTCCAACATTCACAGCAGGAACACTGTAGACGAGATACTAGAAAGACACGAATTCTAGGCTGGGCATGGTGGCTCATGCCTGTAATCCAGCAATTTGGGAAGCCAGGATGGGAGGATCACTTGAAGCCAGGAGTTAAGAGCAGCCTGGGCAACGAAGCAAGACTCTGTCTCTACAAGAAATGGAAAAATTAGATGGGTGTAGTGGTGCATACCTGTAGTTCCAGGTACTGGGGAGACTGAGGCAGGAGGCTTGCTTGAGCCCAGAAGGTCGAGGCTACAGTGAGCCATGATCACGCTACTACACTCCAGCCTGGATGACAGAGTGAGACCCTGTGTCAAAAGAAAGAGAGAAAGGACAGAAGGAGGAGGGAGGGAGGCTGGGAGGGAGAGAGGAAGAGAGGGAGGGAAGGAAGAAAGGAAGGAAGGAGAAGGAAAGAAAGAGAAAGAAAGACAAAGAAAGAGAAAGAAAGACATATGAACTCTAATATTATATTAACTACCACAGTTAGTTACATGCATTTTCCCTTTATTATTTGAGGCATACGAATCTAGAATAGCAGTAGTGAAAAATCAGTAAATTCTACATGAAAAATATCTACGATTTGAAATAAAAAATTTAGTCTACCTAAATTATTAATAGCCTTCTGTTTTTAAAAGCAAATGTTGGCCGGCACAGTGACTGATGCCTATGATCCCATCAACACTTTGGGAGATCAAAGTGAGAGGATTGCTTGAGCCTAAGGGTTCGAGACCAGCCTGGGCAACTTGGTGAGACCTCTTCTCTACAATAAATAAAAAGCTAGCCAGGCATGGTGGCGCATGCCTGTAGTTCCAGCTACTTGGAAGGCTGAGGCGGAAGGATCACCTGAGCCTAGCAGGTGGAGGCTGCAGTGGCCGTGAGCATGCCACTGCACTCCAGCAGTCTAAGCGACAGAGTGAGACTCCCACTCAAAAAAAAACAAAAAAAACAAAAAAAAAATTTTAAGACTGAGCATGATGGCTCACATCTATAATCCCAGAGTTGTGGGAGGCCAAGGAGGGAGGATTGTTTGAGGCCAGGAGTTTGAGACAAGCCTGGGCAACATAGTGAGACTTCATCTCTACAAAAAATTTAAAACTTATCTATTCATGGTGACATGTACCTGTAGTCTCAGCTACTTGGGAGGTTGAGGCAGGAGACCACTTGAGTTCAGGAGTTCAAGGCTGCGGTAAGCTGTAATTGTGCCACTGCACTCCAGCCTGGGTAACAGAGTAAGACTTTGACTCAAAAAATAAAATACCAGGGAAGTAAAATAGTAATTCAGAGCTTCAAAAGAGAAGAAAAATGCTGAATTCAGAGCAAGGCAATGTCCTTACATAAGCTCATTATCATTATTGACAATTAAGATAGCAAGCCTGCCCTCTAAATCCTTCCTGCCAGATTCTATTATGTCTTATTATCACACAAACTCTCTGCAGTCATTGTGTTAGAACTGCTTTCAATTGTGTGCTGACAATTTGTTGGCTCATAGGGGACTGGGATTAAAAAAAAAACAATGAACTGTTTCAATTGCATTTCAACAAAAAATGGGATACTACTGTTTGCTTCTCCCTCCAAGCCAAACTTCAAGGGACAACATGAGGTTGATATTTGAACATGGGCTGGAGCTGACTGGGTTGTTCTGTTGGATCTGGTCTTTGGATTCTATGCTAGGAGGGGTTGGCCAAAGTTGGTTCTAGAACTTTTTATTTTTTTTTATTTTTAATTGGAGTCACACTCTGTCGCACAGGCTGGAGTGCAGTGGCATGCTCTTGGCCACCACAGCCTAAACAGGCTGGGCTCAAGTGATCCTTCTGCCTCAGCCTTCCAAGTAGCTGAAACTACAGGAACATGCCACCACGCCCGGCTAATTTTTTTTATTTATTGTAGAGATGAGGTCTCAAGTTATCTGGGCTGGCTCAAATCCATGTCTCAGGCAATCTTCTTATCTTGGTCTCCCAAAGTGCTGGGATTATAGGCGTGAGCCACTGCGTCTGCCCGGTTCTAGAACTTTTTTAGGAACAGAGCTTTTGAAGTCAGACAGACCCCCATCAGTATGACCCTAAGTTATTTTTGAGCTTCAGTTTTTTGTTAAAATAAGACATAGTGAGATGAGACTATTCTAAAGGAGTCTTGTGATTAAATGAGGTATGACATAAAAGCATTTAGCACAATGTTTGCACACAGTGTGGTCTCAATAAATGGTAACAATTATGATAATTCTACATCATAGTCATAACAATACATCTCTAAATGTCTTGAGTATCCTGAGTCAGGTATAAATCTTTCCAGAGTTCACTGGATTCCCTGAGAGTTTGCCCACAGGTAGACCTGTTTGACTCCTTTCTCATGTCTGGATTTGGAGTTCTAAAGAATCTCAGAAACAAGTCGGGTGTTGTGGCTCATGCCTGTAATCCCAACACTTTGGGAGACAGAGGTGTGAGGATTGCCAGAGTGTAGGGGTTCAAGACCAACCTGGACAACTTGGTGAGTCCTTGACTCTACAATAAATCAAAAACTTAGCTGGGCATGGGGGCAAACGCCTCTAGTTCCAACTACTTGGAAGGCTGAGGTAGAAGGAGGGCCTGAGCCCAACAGGCTGAGGCGATGGTGTCTGGGTGAGACTCCAACCCAAAAAACAAACAAACAAACAAAAAAGAAACTCAGAAACCAAAAGAAAGCAAGACTAAAGGAATCTTTTCATAGAATTTCTGAATCTAAGTAATGGGATTTCACTGTCTATCAACAGTAGACTTCCTTGATAATCTGGGTGCTGTTCTGGGATTCCTTAGAATGATTTCTTCTAGATCTTTAACTGTGAAGACCCCAAATAAATATTTTGCTTTATTTTCTATTGAGTCTGATTGACGGCTATACCAGAGACATTATCAAAATAATAGTAACTAAAACAAAATGAAAGTTCATCTCTCTCTCTCTCACATAAAAGTCCAAGTCGGTATAGTCCAGGGCTAGTAGAGTGACCCCACACTCATCAGGAATCCCATTCCTCCTGTCTCATGGCTTTGCTGTCTGTAATGTGTGACTTCCATCTCACGATCCAAGATAGCTGCTCCGGCTTCCACGGTCCCAAGTGGCAAGAATGGGGAGGAGAAGGTAACGGGGAGCGAGACTATAACCCTTTTCTTTAAGGGCAAGGCTTTGAAGTTCCCTTTAATATTTTCATCTCATTGGCCTGAACTTAGTTACTCATTCATACCGTCCTCCAAGGAATGCTAAGAAATGGCATCTTGACTTGGGGTAGGCTGGGCACCTGGGGATTCTGTTAGTATGGGAGAATAGGGGAGCACAGAGGGAAATAACGAACCATCTTTGTCAATACTCATCGCCCAAGCAAGCCCATTGCTTTCAGAGACAAATGAGGATTGTCTCTGATGAATGGAAAGCAGAACTAGCTACAATACCTTCACTTACTTTTTTCCGATTTCGTTTCCCATATTCACAAAACTTTTCTCCGATTGAAAAACAGGGGCCATCAAGATATGGTCCTTGGAACACATGGCTGCTCTCTCCCTGGCCAGTAAAGCCTGAGAGGTGAGGGACTGGGAGAAAGAAGTTGATTTCTGAAGTCAGAATTCAGGGAGACAATCGAGTTTAGATACCAAGACCAGTTCAGCTCTTTAAATTTCTACAGTTTGTATTTATAAGCACAAGCATTAAAGTTTGCTATTGATTAACATCAAACTATGTGATTTACAAAGCATTTTGTAAAATTTTAGTTTCAGTTATGTTTCATCAATTATAGCATTCACTACCCATATATTTTTAGTAGCTTTCACTGGGAGATTGTAATTTTAGTTTATCAGTAACTTTAAGTAAAAATGCTAGCGGAACTCACGACAGATGGAACACACACCATTAATCAATGGGTACAACAAAACAAAAATGCACTGGTTATTATTACATGATTAATATAATTACATTTCTAACTGTAACAATTGATCACAGGAATGAATAACAACCTTATTTATTTGTTTATTTATTTATTTATTCATTTATTTATTTTGAGTTAGAGTTTCACTCTGTCAGCCAGCCTGGAGGACAGTGGCATGCTCCCAGTCACAGCAGCCTTGATCTGCTGGGCTCAGGGGATCCTTCCACCTCAGCCTCCAAATAGCTGGAACTACAGGCACACGGTACCATGCCTGACTAATTTTTTTTTTATTTATTATAGAGATGGGGTCTCACCAAGTTGCCCAGGCTGGTCTCAAATCCCTGGGATCAGGTAATCCTCGCACCTCAGCCTCCCAAAGTGCTAGGATTATAGACATGAGCCACCGCACCTGGCCAACAACCTAGATTATTAACTTGTGGCCACAACCAAGGGATCTGTGACTCATTCTATTTCAGGGAGGGGCAACATTATCTTATGATTTTGAGGAATGCAGGTGCATACAGGGCAGCAATCTAGCATTACTTTTTTTTTGAGTCGGAGTCTCACTCTGTCATTCAGGCTGGAGTGCAGTACTCACGCCCACTGCAGCCTCTACCTGCTGGGCTCATGTGATCCTTCTGCCTCAGCCTTCCAAGTAACTAGAACCACGGGGGTGTGCCACCATGCCCAGCTAATTTTTTATTTATTTATTGGAGAAACGACGTCTCCCCAAGTTGCCCAGACTGGCCAGACAATCCTCTTGCCTCTGCCTCCCAGAGTGCTGGGATTACAGGTGTGAGCCACCACGCCCAGTCTGGAATCATTTTATGTGCTTGTTTTTCTTTTGTATTGATGTAACATAATTTATTTTACCAATGCCTTGCTATGGGGAATTACATTGTTTGCAGTTTTGTTGTTGTTGTTGTTTTGACGTTTTTAGGAGGGTAGATGATCCAAATTGCTTCCAGAAAGATCGTGCTACCAGCAATGTATGTGAAGGGTTATTTCCCTATACCCTTGCATGGCCACGTTGGTAGGTGAATTACAGTATCTCATTTAAATTTACATTTTTTATTACTAGTAAAGAATCCTTTCTTTCTATGCTTATTGGTCATACTGTTTAGTTGATCTAAAGGTTTTATGTGGCTCAGGTTATGTGCAGGTTCACATTAAAAACACCATTCACATTAAAGAGTGCAATCCAGGAGCTAAAAGTAATTAAAGATACATTTTATTCTCTACCCTCATCTGTAAAATAACATTAAAAGAAATCCAAACCAGAGCTTATGTTTATGCATCTCAAGCCTCCCTCCCTCCACTCTGATTCTCTTGCCTTGAGTCTCTTATATCCCACACTGCTAAAACTCAGCCCTGCAGACACTTTCTCCCTTCCATCCCTTCATCCGTTGATCTGTTGGAGTCTCACTCTGTCGCCCAGGCTGGAGTGCAGTGGCACGCTCATGGCCACCGCAGCCTCGACCTGTTGAGCTCAGGCAATCCTTCTGCCTCAGTCTTCCAAGTAGCTAGAAATACAGGCATGCGCCACCCAGCTAATTTTTTGATTTATTGTAGAGATGAGGTCTGGCCTAGTTGCCCAGGCGGGTCTTGAACCCGTGGGCTCAGGCATTCCTCTCTCCTCTGCCTCCCAAAGTGCTGGGATTATAGGCATGAGCCACCTAGCCCTTCATCTGTTTATTCTGGAAGTCGTGTTCCACTCTTTCCCCACTACACCAAACTTCTCCCCTTAAAGCAGGAAGAGGGTCAAGGAAACAAACAAGCAAAGACCAAATCTCCCTGTGGGCAGAGTCCCAGAGGGAGTATTCTTCCTCCTTGTCATGGATTGAGTGTTTGTGCTCCCCACCTCCCATGCCCAAATTTTTTTTTTTTTTTTTTTTTTTTTTGAGTTGGAGTCTCACTCTGTCGCCCAGACAGGAGTGCAGTGGCCACTCCCGGCCACCGCAACCTCGACCTGCTGGGCTCCAGCTATCCTTCCGCCTCAGCCTTTCAAGTAGCCGGAATTACAGGCATGCGCTACCACACCCGGCTGATTTTTTGATTTATTGTAGAGATGAGGTCTCGCTGCCCAGGCGGGTCTTGAACCCGCGGGCTCAGCAATCCACTCACCTCAGCCTCCCAAAGGCGCGGGATTATAGGCTGAGCCACCGAGCCCGGCTCCACTCCCGAATTTATATGTTGAAATCTAATCCCAAATGTGATGGTATTTGGAGGTGGGGCCTTTGGCAGGTAGGTGGACCTCTCATTAATGGGATTAATGCCTTTATAAGAAAAGGCCAAGGTCAAGTGTGGTGGCTCATGCCTGTAATCCTAGCACTTCAGGAGGCCGAGGTGGCGGATTGCTTGGGCTCAGGAGTTTGAGACCTGCCTGGCAATCATTTAGCGAGACATCACCTTTTTAAAAATTTAAAAATTAGCTGGGTGTGGTGGGACTTGGGAAGCTGGGGTGGGAGGACTGCTTGAGCTCAGGAGCTCAAGACCAGCCTGGACAACATAGGGAGACTTCGTCTTTACACAAGAGAAAAAAAGGAAAAGACCAGAGACCTGGCTCTCACTCTTTCTGCCATGTGAGCCTGAAACAAAGTAATGAACATAAGAAGCCATGTTTGCTCATTTCTGCTTGAACCTCTGACTGTGTGATGAAATATAGCTCTCCGAGCCAGGCATGGTAGTTCACGCCTATAATCCCAGCATTTTGGGAGGTGGAGGCAAAAGAATTGCGAGTCCAAGGGTTTGAGACCAGCCTGAGCAACACGACAAGACCTCGTCTCTACAATAAATCACAAAAACTAGCCGGTCATGGTGGCACGTGTCTGTAGTTCCAGCTACTTGGAAGGCTGAGGCGGAAAGGTTGCCTGAGCCCACTAGGTCCAGGCTGTGGTGGCCGTGAGTGTGCCACTGCACTCCAGCCTGGGCGAAACAGTGAGACTCCATCTCAAAAAAAAAAAAAAGAAAGAAATACAGCTCTACAGAAGAATGCCTCGAAGACAAAACAGAATAAAGCACAGTCTTGCTTGAGTTACTATATTCCTTTTCCTTTTCCTTGCCTTGTCTTTTATGTACATAAAATAACATCTAATGAGGTTAGTAATGATGCTCCTACACTCTGTAACCAAATGTGCTTTGGTAATCTATAACCAGATATATGCTTACACCCAGACTTTGTACTGAATCTTCACCACCTTTATATAAACTGTGAACTGAAATGCTGCTTTGAAGCAGTCTAACAGAACTGCTCCCAGGCTACAGGCCTCTGTCTATAGTTCTCAGCAAGATTTCTGAATATAGTATAACTAACTTTCATTCTTTAAAAGCTTGACTTGGCCGGGCACGGTGGCTCAAGCCTGTAATCCCAGCACTTTGGGAGGCCCGAGGTAAGGGGATTGCCTGAGCCCACAGGTTCGA
Source organism: Carlito syrichta (assembly GCF_000164805.1). Lineage (NCBI taxonomy): Eukaryota > Metazoa > Chordata > Mammalia > Primates > Tarsiidae > Carlito > Carlito syrichta. The sequence continues at coordinate 333,454 of NW_007245264.1, read as the reverse complement.
GAACAGCCTGGGCATCTTGGTGAGACCTTATCTCTACAATAAATCAAAAAGTTAGCCAGGCATGGTAGCCCGCGCCTGTGGTTCCTGCTACTTGGAAGGCTGAGGCGGAAGGATCACCTGAGCCCAGCAGGTCAATGCTGGAGTGGCCATGAGTGTGCCACTGCACTCCAGTCTGGGTCATGGAGTGAGATGCCAACTCAAAAAAAAAAACCCCTAAAAACAACAAAAAAAGTGACTTTAGGATGAGTGTGGTGGCTCGTGCCTTAATCCCACCACTTTGGAAGGCAGAGGCAGGAGGATTGCTTGAGTCCAGGCGTTCCAGAGCAGCCTGGGCAACATTTTAACTTAATCACTTCTTTCAAATTACTTATTTCAAGTTAACTCCAAATATAGTTACATTCTGGGATACTGAGTGTTTAGGACCTCAACATATGGAGGGAGGGAGGATGCAAAATTCTGTCCACAACAAGGCATTACAGTGAAATTATATTTGTTTTCCGGTCTCTTGACATTGGTGTTTTGTTTTTTGTTTTGTTTTTTTGAGTCAGAGTCTCACTCTGTCACCTGGGCTGGAGGGCAGTGGCGCACTGCTCACAACCACTGCAGCTTTGACCTGCTGGGCTCAGGCAATCCTTCCAGTCTCAGTCTTCCAAGAAGCTGGAACTACAGGTGTACGTGACCATGCCCAGCTAATTTTTTGATTTATTGTGGAGATGAGGGCTTGCCAAGTTGCCTAGGTTGGTCTCAAACCCGTGGGTCCAGGCAATCCTCTCACCTCAGCCTCCCAAAATGCTGGGATTATGGGCATGAGCCACCACGCCCAGCTCTTGGCATTGCTGAAAGGATATACACCTGGAATACTGTAAAGATAGTCAGTTATAAAGATCTAAGTGTAAGGAACTAAGATTTTTTTTTTTTTTTTTGAGTCAGAGTCTCACTCTGTCACCCAGGCTGGAGTGCAGTGACACGCTCATGGTCACCGCAGCCTTGACCTGCTGAGCTCAGGCAATTCTTCCACCTCAGCCTTCCAAGTAGTTGGAACTACAGGCGTGAGTGACCATGCCCAGCTAATTTTTTGATTTATTGTAGAGATGAGGGCTTGCCAATTTGCCTGGGTTGGTCTCTACCCTGTGGGCCCAGGCAATCCTCTTGCCTCAGCCTCCCAAAGTGCTGGGATTATCGGTGTAAGCCTCCGCGCCCAGCCGGAACCAAGAATCTTATACTTTACTGTGAAGTAACTAGACCTTTCCCCTGTGATTAGAGACCTTTATGAGCAATAATTCCCTCTCCTTTGCAGTTATCTGACATGAAAGTGGGCTGGCTGTCAGACCCCTTTTGTAGACCTGAGAGGTAACACCTGGCCAGGTGCACACAGCCAGACAATGGTCCCACCTCCTGTCCACTTCATCTGGTCATAGCATTTCCTTCCAGATCATTCCATTATACTAGAAATCTGGATTTAAAAGAGTTTGCCTCTATCCTAGCCCAAAGACTTTGGACAGTGTTTTGGCTACATCGTTTATCCAACTTGCGTTGTGGAAGAGTTTCCGCTGGCTCAAAACTCTACATTTGTTATTAGTTAGCAGTCAAGCAGCAAGACAAGGAGTGGTGCCAAAAGAACTCGATGATGAGTAATATGCACACAGATCAGATCCTGAGAGGAGCTGAGACGATCACTTCCACTGCCCGCAGGTCGCCCTTTCACTCTTTCAAAAATTACTGAGGTGAGACAGAGTTAAGGAAGGTCAGAGGAGAGGACAGAATATGCACTTTGTTTTGTAGACAAAAGTCTAACGCATTATATTAACAACTCTCGCAACCAAAGGCCAGTGAAGACTGGATGTAAATTATCTTTAGACGCCAGGCTCGGTGGCTCAGCCTGTAATCCTGCGCCTTTGGGAGGCTGAGGTGAGTGGATTGCCTGAGCCTGCGGGTTCGAGACCCGCCTGGGCAACTAGGTGAGACCTCATCTCTACAATGAATCAAAAATGAGCTGGGCGTGGTAGCACACACCTGTAGTTCCAGCTACTCAGAAGGCTGAGCGGGAAGGATCGCCGGACCCCAACAGGTGGAGGCTGCGGTGGCCGGGAGTGGCCACTGCACTCCAGTTTGGGCAATTGAGGGGGATTCCGACTCAAAAAAAAAAAAAAAAATTATCTTTAGACAAACAGGATCGCTGGAGCCCAGCAGGTTGAGGCTGCGGTGGCTGGGAGTGGCCACTACACTCCAGTCTGGGCAACAGAGTTGAGACTCCAACTCAAAAAAAAAAAAAAAAAAAGAAAGAAATATGTCATGCGAATATCACAACAGGTTCCTCCAGGTAGTTGAGCACACCTTCTGCATACATTTCGTGCTTGATGTTCAAGTCATATCCCAGCCTGTGCTCCCCACAAGCAAGCAGAGTCAAGGATTCTTCAACCTCTTCTTGCCTGAGACCTTGCCTGGGCTTCTCCTGATTCTCTTAGTCACTAACCTCACCACCCAGTCTCTACTGTGGGCTTTTCCTTTCCCTGCAAGTTGAATGTAGTCTACCCTGTTATCCTGTGATAGCTTCTTGCCTTCGGTTCTGTTATGGTCTGAACTGTGTTCCCCCAGCCCCCAAATTTGTATGCTGAAGACCCAACTCTGAGTACCTTAGAATGTAACTGTATTTGGAGATATCTTTAAAGAGGCGATTAAGTTAAAATGAGGCTGCTAGGTTGGGGCCCTGGTCCAATATGAGTGGTGTCCTTATAAGAAGAATAAAACACCAAGGATGCCTGACACAGAAAAAAGGCCATGTGAGGGAACAAGAGAAGACGGATGTCTGCAAGTCAATGAGACAGGTCTCAGGAGACGCCAACCCTGTCAACACCTTGATCTTGGACTTCCAGACTTCAGAACTGTAAGAAAACAAATTTCTAGGGATTGGCAGTAGTGGGATACTGCCAGGGGAGGGGGCATCCCGTAACATCAATAAGGGTACCCACACTTTACCTGTATGATAACCACATATGTACCTAACCCTCATTTGTACCCCACAATTTTGTTTTTGAATTGGAGTCTCACTCTGTCACCCAGGCTGGAGTGCAGTGGCACACTCACAGCTACTGCAGCCTCGACCTGCTGGGCTCAGGCAATCCTTCTGCCTCAGCCTTCCAAATAGCTGAACTACAGGTGCATGCTACTAGGCCCAGTTTTGTTTGTTTGTTTGTTTGTTTGTTGAGTTGGAGTCTCACTCTGTTGCCCAGGCTGGAGTGCAGTGGCACACTCACGGCCACCGCAGCCTTGACCTGCTGGGCTTAGGCGATCCTTCCACCTCAGCTTTCCACATAGCTGGAACTATAGGCATGTGCTACCACGCCCAGCTTATTTTTTGATCTATTGTAGAGACGAGGTCTCACCAAATTGCCCAGGCTGGATCACCCCACACTTCTAAAAGAAAATAAAATAATTTTTAAAAATTAAAAAATGTAAAAAAATAGAATTATGTTGTTTAAGTCAGTCAGACTGTGACATTTTGTTATGGCAGCCTGAGCAGACACTGTTTGTCTTTGTATCTAGGGCCCTTTTGCACCAGGGCCTCAAGGCAGCCTTATACCAATAAACATCCTGAGCTCCATTACCCAACTGACCCATGCATGGTCACCCCATGACCTGGACATAAATGACCTTTTATTCTAATGTAATGTGAGATGGGATTCAATGGAAACGTGTAAAACAAAATGGTGAGAGATGGAACAAGACATCAGATTTGGCTGGGATGGATTTTGGTAGGGATGAAAGATTCATGTTAGGAAAATTGCACAGAGGAGGAGAACGAATAAGAGTGAGCCTGGCAGACCGCGTGAGTCTCTAATCAGCAGCTGGATATCAGGTTCAAATTTCATAGAGCCCTGGCTACAAGACGGAGAGCAGTAAGAGGCAGGATGGGAGAGGTGAGAGTATCTTGCCTGTCATTGAGTCTGGACATTATGCTGCAGAGAGTTTTTAAGGGACTTAAAACCTTCACTTAAAGTAGACAGCTAGTATAACCACATCTGGATTTTAGGAAGCTCACTCACAGATGTGGAGGTGAGTTTGAGAAATTCCTTCAAGTGACAGAACATCTCCGTATAGACCCTCCCCAGAAATGTACACAATCCTGGTCTCGGGTGCTGGTCCCAGGGATGGGCAATCACTCAGACTGCCCCTAAGTTCTTGCTTTCTGACTTGGAACATGGGGTATTCCTCTTCCCTTGGACTCTGGTCTCTGTGTTGCTCTGTGTCTTCATTCACAATCCCTCCTTTGGATACTCCTAGTTCTGTTGACTCCTTTTGCTCGGAACGGTTCTGAACACACATGTCACCCCTCAGTCACTGGTTAAGGGACTCTGTGAGCATCCGTGCCACCCTTCACCTATCCTTGTCTAGGTAGATTGGACAGAGCTGGGCAACGGCAAAGGAAGTCCCGTTGGGTATAAGAGCCATAGTCCAGGTGAGAGGCAGCAACATTCAGGACTGAGGTGGTGGCAGAGGCTGGAGAAGATGTGAGAGGCGGAGCACAAGAGGCTGGAAGAATGTGACAAGTGACCGATTGGATGTGAGTGGAGAGTGATAAGAGGGACTTATGACAAGGTCCAGATTTGATCTAGTGGGAGCTGAACACACTGCTGTCCCAAGTACCACCAGACACTGATGGAGTGCTCTGCTGACACTCCTTTTGGGGACTCCACCCAGAATACCTTCCCCCATCAGACAAAATCAGGATTTCTTCATACAATCTGCAGGATGAAAATACAGCACGTAAGGGCCCCCAGACTCCCCCTCCGCTCCTGTTAGAAAGGAATTTGACTTTGCTTACTTGGTTCTTTTCTCTCCTAATCCTCCAACAAGGGTCCCTCCTTGTAGAACTTGCCCCTTTTGGCATGTTCTGGCATAGATTTGGAAGACATGGAGAAGGAAAAATAAAGGAAGTGCAAAGGCTAGGGCTGGGAGAGAATGTATTTTTTCCCAGGTAGATATGGTGAATGACACGAAAGTGTCTGCCATTTTTGAATGAGGCTGTTAAAAGAGGAAACATTTCTATGAGTAATGTATCCCTTTGTGATATTTTCAAATGACCAAGAGCTTTATCTTTTTACAAGTTACTTTGGGTCGGATGCAGTGGCTCAGCCTGTAATCCCAGCACTTTGGGAGGATGAGACAAGAGGATTGCCTGAGCCCGGGGATTCGAGACCAGCCTGTGCAACTTGGTGAGATCTCGTCTCTACAATAAATCACAAAAACCAGCCAAATGTGGTGGCATGCGTCTGTAGTTCAGTTATTTGGAAGGCTGAGGCGGAAGGATTGCCTAACCCCAGCAGGTCAAGGCTGTGGTGGCTGTGAGCGTACCATTGCACTCCAGTCTGGGTGACAAGAGTGAGACTCCAACTCAAAAAATAAATAAATAAAAATAAAAATACTTTGAGGCCGGGCTTGGTGGCTCAGCCTGTAATCCCGCGCCTTTGGGAGGCTGAGGTGAGAGGATTGCCTGAGCCCACGGGTTCGAGACCCGCCTGGGCAGCAAGACCTCATCTCTACAATAAATAAAAAAAAATCAGCTGGGCTTGGTAGCGCATGCCTGTAATTCCAGCTACTCAGAAGGCTGAGGCGGAAGGATCGCCGGAGCCCAGCAGGTCGAGGCTGCGGTGGCCGGCAGCGGCCACTGCACTACAGTCTGGGCGACAGAGTGAGACTCCAATTGAGGGAAAAAAAAACAAAAAAACTTTGATTGCTGGAATATGCTTCTTTGAGGGCAACATTGTTCTGAGATGAACCACTTGGGTCACAGATTCAATTGGGTTACATTTGGATTCTAGGCCTCATGATTCCCTTTGGACTTTGATTAGACAAAGAGACTTCTTGGTCATAAGACTCGAGGCAATTTCTTCTTATCTCCCCACATGTTAAATCTTCCTTTCTTTTGTATTTATGCTGCCATAATATAGCAGACGCTAGTTTGCTTGGTGCCATCGTCTACAGAGCTACAATTGCAGCCTCATATTTACCCAAATCTCAGGCACATGGCATATTATCTTCCTCTGCATTCGGATATCTGCCATTATTCAGAATTATAATTTTTTAAAATCACAGTTTTATTTAAATAAAATGGACACACTATACAATTCACCCATTTAAAAGTGTGTAATTCAATGGTTTTTAGTATATATACTGAGTTGTACAATCATGATCACAATCAATATTAGAACATTCAGCCGGGCTCGGTGGCTCAGCCTGTAATCCCGAGCCTTTGGGAGGCTGAGGTGAGTGGATTGCCTGAG